>NC_134886.1:10670287-10680287 GCF_041734735.1 Babylonia areolata
GAAAAAGCTGGTGTCGTTTGGAGACAAAATGAAATTTATGAAAGTTCTTTGATTTCCGTGACGCTGGAAAATGTAGTCTTCTTCTTTTTTATTTTATTTTATTTTATTTTATTTATTTTTTTACCAGAAAGGCGTGTGTGTAGGCTCATGTATTTGAGGGTGTGTATCATTTGGTATTCACATGATCATTAGTTGTCCAGGGGGGAACACAATATGCATGGGAAAAAAAAGAAAAAAAGAAAGAAAGAAAAATCGAGTTAAAAGACAGATTCTGACATTTTTGCATCTGACACAAGATTTTACCATCTTACATAAATTGTATGAGACACAATTTTGGCATCATACGATTATTTTAGCGTCAAATAACCGGCTTTAACATTAACACAAGATTTCTGCGTCATTTTTAGCAGCTCACAGGAGATTTCACCATAAAACACAAGGTTTCAGCATCTAACACTGAACACTAACAACAGTTAAACGATTGTGAAACTGAAGCTATTATCATTTCTTCCAGCAGACTGACTATAAACAACTCCTTACCTTCCTCTCTTAAAACTGAAGATTTTGAAGATTCAGATGTAGACTTTGTATCTTCAGTGAAAAATCTGGGTGTGACGTTTGATTCAAACCTAACAATGAAAAAACACGTAAACAATCTCTGCAAGGCAGCATGCTTTCAAATTCGAAAGATCAGTTCCATCCGACATCTCCTTACTACTTAAGCAACACAAACTCTGGTGTGCTCTCTTGTCCAGACTAGATTACTGTAACTCGCTCCTCATCGGTTGTCCTAGATGCTTAATACAAAAACTAAGTTCAAAACGCAGCAGCAAGATTAATCTTTTGAACCAAATATCACTCATCTTCTGCATTCTCTTCACTGGTTACCAATTTCTGCCTGCATTCAGTACAAAGTTGCAATTCTCACCTTCAACTCCATTTTGGGTGCTGCTCCTCAGTATCTGAGAGAATTGATTCAAACCTACACACCCCGTCGACAACTCAGATCATCTTCCGATTCACGGCGGCTGCTTACTCTCCGTGTTAAAACCCGATCCTTCGCTGATTCTTCCTTTTCTTATTCAGCTCCATAATTATGTCTGGAATAGTTTACCTCACGATCTTCGCCACTCTCCCACATTTCAATCTTTTAAAACTGGTCTGAATACACATCTCATTGAAAACGCCAATCCATAGACCTTCCATTCGTTTTCAGTTATAAGCCATGCAAACTCTCCCTCTCTTTCGTTGTGTGTGTGTGTGTGTGTGTGTGTGTAATTATATAACGTAATATGCGTAGTCTCTGAATCTGTTTTATATTACTGTGTGCTAAATCATTGTTTTTCTTCTTCTTTCTTTTGTGAGTTATTGCGCGCGCCCGCGTGTATGTGTGTGTGCGTGTGTGTGTGTTAAATGTTTATTGTAAAGCGCTTTGATCTCTCTTTAAGGGAGGAAAGCGCTCTGCGAATGTCCATTATTATTATTATTATCATTATTATTATATTATTATTATTCATTGCAGCATGTAACTCAAAACTTTACCATCTAACACTGACGAAAATTTAGCATCAAGTTTGAAGACGTAACCCGAAGTGTTAGCTTCTAACGAAAAAAAAAGAGAAAAAAAAAAGATTGACACAGAATACGGGATTTGAGCACATCAGGAGCCTGGCCGCACCTAGCACTGACGAGATGTCAGAGATGTGACATGAGATGTCAGCTAGAGACTTTGAGGCTGTGTGTCAGTGGAGACAGACCGGCAGCCGTAGAAAGGCGGTTCATTTTGTCCACCCCTGGTCTCCATTTCCCTCATCGCCCGGTGGTCAATGAAGCCCGTAAAGTTTCACACAAGGTTTTTTGTTTTGTTTTGTTTTGTTTTGTTTTGTTGTTTTGTCTCAGAGAAATCGGTCAAGATCGTTGGCATCACTATGTTCCCCCGATGGCATTGATCGACACTTCTTTTTGGGGGGCTTGGGGGTGGGGGGCAGTGGGAGGTGGGGGGGGGGGGGTCGAGGGGGGAGGAGTGTGGGGGGTGGGGGTGGAGAGGTTTGGGGCTTTGGTTTTTTGGGTTGTTTTTTTTTGTATATTGTTCTATCTCAATTTGTTTCATTTTCTTGTATTTCGTTTCATTCTGTTTTCTATTAGAAATCGAAGCACAAAGGCCCGGAGCGACGAACAGATGTTGGATCCCCTCTCTCTCTCTCTCTCTCTGTCTCCCACGACCGGACGCAACCACAAATATGCTCACACGCGAACACATACATACACGCACCTACACCCATGCATCCCCCCCAACACACACACAATAAACACACACACACAAACACACACACACACACACACACACACAAGAGAAAGAGGTAGACGTACAGACAGGCAGACACACGGGCACAGACACAGAGTGACATACCGACAGACAGACAGACAGGCTGAGACAGGAGCGGCAGAGACAGACACGGACAGAAGCGAAAACTGCGACAACACACGACCTTCACCCCCACACCCCACACCCTTTACCTGGGGCCGGAGAGGGGGGGGGGAGGAGACAGGTGTGAACACAGGATTACTGTAGGGGAAGAGGAGGGAGGGGAGGGCCTGGGGGGGAGGGAGGGGTGGACAGTTTTTCGCCACAGGGGCGAGGTGCTGCAGCCTGTCAATCACTATCCCTGCCTGTTCAGCAGAACTCATTCTGACTCTTCACCAACAACCAAGGTGAGGGGAGGAGGGCGGAGGGGAAGGGTGCTCCCAAACCGGTGCAACCCACGAATTTACCTCTCCTTTTACTTTACCCTAAGGACCAATTTTCTCTCTTCGTGTTTTACTCAAGCCTCTCTAATTCTCGATAAAATCCGGTTTTAAGAAGGGATAAGCTTGAATTGCCCCAAATTACATTTAAAGACCGAGGTTGTGGTGTGTGTGTGTGCGCGTGTGTGTGTGCGCGTGTGTGTGTATGCGTGTGTGTGTGCGTGCGTGCGCGCGCGCGCGTGTGTGTGTGTTTGTGCTTAAGTCGTTGTTTTTTTGGCGGGTGATTTGAAATCAGTTGAGATATTTTTTGAAACCACTCTTATCCCCGCCTTCGAGATCAGCTGTCATCTTCAGCTGTTTTTTCAACAGCTCATGTGGTGTGGGGTAAGCTGTAAGGATCAGTGCGACAGCTTTGACGCTGCCTTGATACTGAAACTTCAGATATGCACTTTTAAACTATTCCCACTAACATTTTTCAGTTCAGCTGAATATTCAGATTTGCAGTATAAACGTTATTCTGTTCTGCACTGACATTTCAGTGAAGGGGTTTCGATGGAATGTCGAAAGTACCTTGATCTACATTTTCCACGGTAAGGTAATACCAAAGACATTTACACCGGGGGGTTGGGGGTGGGGTGGGGGTTAAAACTGAGTGGTTGTACTCATTTCCCACACACCGAAGTGTTGACCTCAATTTTTCAGGTGTGACAAACCCACCGATATATGATTTTGTCAAACGCGAAAACTCTGTGTGTGTGTGTGTGTGTGTGTGTGTTTTGTGTGTGTGTTTTGTGTGTGTGTGTGTGTGTGTGTGTGTGTGTGTGTGTGTGTAATATTATATAACTTGTTTCAAACTGTCACAAAATGCCCTTGGTGCACCGTTTGATATCTACTTTCTGCTCCTTTTTTGTGTCTTGTTATATACATTCCTGCTTTGAAAACATTCTTTTGATGTTGTGTGGACTGGTTGGCATGTGAAGCGTGTTGTTGCGAAAGGCGGAGAATGAATCCATGACCTCTTTCCTGTAGCATATCCTTCTTCGCCTTTTCTGTATTACCTTCGTTATACAGAAACAGTCTTGCTCCGTTTGGCAACTCCTATCGCTTATCAAGCCAGCAACTTGCGTGCGTGCGTGCGTGCGCGCGCGCGCGCGCGCGCGCGTGTGTGTGTGACAGAGACAGACACAAAGAGACAGACACACACACACACACACACACACACACACGCACACACACAAAGTGTGTGTGTGACAGAGATAGAGGCAGACACAAAGAAACACAGAGAAAGAGAGAGAGAGAGAGTGTGTGTGTGTGATAGAGACACACAGAGAGAGTGTGTGTGTATGTGTGTGTGTAATTATTTGTGTGTGTGTATGTGTGCATGAGAGAGAGAGGGAGGAAGGGTTAGATATTATCAAACGCTTTTCCTTTGTGTTTTAATCTCACACAGGAAACTGAGTCACCCCACACACCGCAACCTACCTGACAGTGGGTGTGGGGGGCAGGGGGGGGGGGACTGGGGGGGGGGAGGTAGGAGTGGGGAAGGGAGGATCACGCAGTGCATGTTGCACACTACAACAGACCCAGCACGTGCTAAGTCCCCCTGTCCGCTCTTCACGGCTCCTCGTCACGTTGAACTAGCACTGGATGGGAGGATACGCAGTTTAAAAAAAAAAGAAAAAAAGAAAAGAAAAGAAAAAGTAAGAATCATAAATAAAAGCAGGGTAGTGTGTGGGGGGAGGGGGGGGAGGGGTAGGGGCGGGGATGGAGGGTAGGGGGTGTGACAGGAAATAAAAGAGAGGGGATAAAAACAGCTGAGAAAGCTCTTTTAAGGGGAGCGTTCACTGAAAGTTGTTCTTTCATTTATGGTTGTTTTTGTTGTTGTTGTTGTTGTTGCTTTTTAGTTTTTTTTCTTTAAATAAATTAATAAATAGTGTCACGTGTTGCTTTATTTAAATTTGTGTGTGTGTATGTGTGTGAGTGTGTGTGTATGTGTGTGTGTGAAAGAGAGAGAGTGAGAGAGAGAGAGAGAGAGTGTGTGTGTGTGTGTGTGTGTGTGTGTGTGTGTGTGTGTCTGTCTCTCTCTTTGTGTGTCTGTGTGTGACAGAGACAGTCAAACAGCCAGCTACACAGAGAAAGTGCGTGTGTGTGTGCGTGCGTGCGCATGCGCATGTGCGCGGACAGTATTTGTGTGAGAGAGAGAGAATGAGAAAGAAACAGAGACAGACACCCACAGAAAGACACAGAGACAGTGACAGAAAAATACAAATCACGCAGATAACAGAGAGAGAGCGAAGGTGAAATCCTGCCACAGAACTCAATGAACGTCCACGATCTCTTCGGGACAGCGGCCTACAGAACTGACAGAGACTGACACACAGAGACAGTGACAAAAAATACAAATCATATAGCGAAGAGAGAGAGAGAGAGAGAGAGAGAGAGAGAGAGAGAGAAATGAAATGAAATGATGGTGCTTAGAGCCTCGCCGACCACTAAGGCCATCTCAAGGCTACCGCCACGTTAATACCTACTACAAGGGTAAAAAACAAACAATTAAAACGAGTCACCACTTCAAACTTTCCACTCAAAGTTTAAAAAACTTCCATAGTTTAAAACCTTCAAATCTGATTAAAAATGTTCACTTTTTTCAAGAAGTCCATCAGCGCCCACGGAGGGACATCACGAAACAAGGTCTTCAAAGAAACCGCCGTGTAATGTCTGTGTCTAACGTCATGCAGATCCCAACAGTCAAGGAGCACGTGTTTCACGGTGAGAGGCTCATCACAGGGAATACATCGAGGGGCCTCTTCCCCCTTCAATAAGTAAGAATGAGTAAAAAAAAAAATTAAAAAAATATAAAAAAAAAAGTGTGCCCCGGATGTAGTCTGCACAGCACAGACACCTCCTTTCTGTTCTTCACCCCCGAAGGGAGGGTCTCTTTTAGGTCTGGACGGATCTGGAAGAGCTTGTTGTCCGTCTGGGTGTTCCACTCCTCTTGCCAAAGATCCTTAACATAAGTGTTCACCTTCTGTTTCAGGTCTGTGTATGGTACAAAGGATCTCGATAATTCTTTCTTTACAGCGTTCTTGGCCAGCAGGTCTGCCCTTTCGTTACCACGAATGCCAGCATGTCCGGGAACCCAGGCCAACACAACCTCGTATCCTTTCTTCGTTACGAGAGTAAAAGCTTCGTTTAACTCCAGCAGTTTGGGCGATCGCCTCCAGGGTTGACAAGGAGTTGGAAAAGATTATGAATCTCTTTTGTTTCGAAGAGAGAACCATTTTTACCGCCAGAACCAGTGCGGTCAGTTCCGCAGTGTACACTGAGCTGTCAGACAGGATGTGTTCCGTTGAGGGCTGGTCAGGAAAGGCGGGACAGAACGCAGATGCAGCGACTCCGTCCTCTGACTTGGAACCGTCAGTGAAGATTCTTTGGAAAGAGAGAGAGAGAGAGAGAGAGAGAGAGAAGGTGAAATATTTTGTATTTGTATTTTGTATTTCTTTTTATCACAACGGGTTTCTCTGTGTGAAATTCGGGCTGCTCTCCCCAGGGAGAGCGCGTTGCTATACTACAGCGCCCCCCCCCCCCCCCCCCACCCCCCACCCCCACCCGCACCCCCCACCCCCCTTTTTTTTTTGTATATTTTCCTGCGCGCAGTTGTTTTTTTTTTCCTATCGAAGTGGAATTTCTACATAATTTTGCCAGGAACAACGCTTTTGTTGCCGTGGGTTCTTTTACGTGCGCTAAGTGCATGCTGCACACATGACCTCGGTTTATCGTCTCATCCGAATGACTAGCGTCCAGACCACCACTCAAGGTCTAGTGGAGGGGGAGAAAATATCGGCGGTTAAGCCGTGATTCGAACCAGCGCGCTCAGATTCTCTCGCTTCCGAGGCGGATGCGTTACCTCTAGGCCATCACTCCACGTGGAGTGCATACACATAGAACTCACTTAATGTCCACGATCTCTACGGGACAGCAGCCACAGAACTGACAGTCCCCATAACCCGCAGTGCTCTCAGTACGTGACACACGTCACTGTTCACCTCTGACACGGCCAGCATTGGCTCATCTCCCCTTCCTTTCTCGCGGAAGGGGGCGCTGTCAGTGGGGGTTTACAGTGACAGGTTCCTGTCTGTGGTTCCAGCATTGTCTCCTCCCTCTCTCCCCTCCCTCCCTCCCTCCTGTGTCCTCCCCGTAATCCTTCTGGGCTGATTGTCTCCTGTCACCCTGGCCTGGGAAGGAAGGAGGGAAGAAAGGAAGGAAGGAGGGAATAATAATAATGATAATAATAATAATAATATTTATATAGCGCTGAATCTTGTGCAGAGACAAATCGAAGCGCTTTCGCACCAGTCATTCACACGCATGCATAACTCTAAAACTGGAGAAACTGAAGACATGGAAGAGGCAGGGAAGGGAGGCTATTTTGGGAAGAGGTGGGTTTTAAGGCCAGACTTGAAAGAGCTGAGTGCGGAGACCTGACGAAGTGGAAGAGGAAGTTCATTCCGAATGCAAGGCCCAGAGACAGAGAAAGAACCAACAGTGGAGTGTTTGAATCTGGGAATGCGTAAACAAAGTGGATCCGAAGCCGATCGTAGTGAGCGAGATGGAGTGTAGAGGTGAAGGCAGCCACAGAGATAGGAAGGGGCAGATTTAAAGAAAAGGAAGGAAGGAAGGAGGGAGGGAAGTTTGGAAGGAGGAAGGGATGGAAATAGGGAAGAAAGGACGAGAGAAAGAATGGAAGGATGGAAGGGAGAAGGAAATATAACCTCTCTCTCTCACTGAGATACATGTATGTGATATGAGCATAAGGTGAAGTCAATTTTGTCTTGTCTCGTCCCCCCCCCCCCCCTCTCTCTCTCTGATACATGTGGTATGAACATAATTATGTTTAAGTCAACAAACCATTTGTCTTGTCTTCTCTGTCTCTCTGTCTCTATCGCTGTCTCTGTCTCTCTCTCTGCTTTTGCCTCTTTCCCCGTCTTTCTCTTCTTTCTTGGAGTACATGTATGTGTGGGTGGAAGGGCAATAGATCTGTCAGTAGAAGACTGCTTTTATCAAGCGTTGTTACTTGAACCCCAGTGGACTCAAAGCATTCAAGAACATCACTGAAATATGGATGGAAGGAGAGTGATAATCTCCTCTGGCGGTTCCAGTGTGTGCTTGTCAGATCAACTTCCGGTTTTCTCTTTTGAATGTCTTCGAAAGAGAGCCAGGCAAGGAGGAGGTTATTCTTCATTTCATTCTTTATGAGATTATTCTTCATTCATTCTTTCTTCCCTTTTCTTTCTGTTCCTTTCTTTGTACTTATATATACCTATATGTATACCGATATGTGTGCATTTGTGTGCGTGCGTCATTTGCACTACAGACTGCCTACCTTAGTAGAGCGGACTAACGGCTGCCTTTGTGCGCTCATCATTCGTTTCCTGTATCATTAAATCAGGCTTCCGCACAGACACACACACACACACACACACACACGCGCGCGCGCGCGCGCAATGTGAATAAGACAGAGGGGGAGGGAGAACAACAATAAATATTTTACCAAGAGAAAATGGATGAGCTTTACACTATGTTTACAACAACAACAAATTTCACATGCTCACTATACATTATGTTATTTGATTAAGAGAGAGAGACAGAGAGAGAGCAACGTTGTGTTTTTCCTAATCAAGGATATACAAAAGGAAGGGGAGAGAAAAAGAGAGCGAGAGAAGAAGAAAAGAAAAAGACCGCACACATCCTGACACATACGTCACTGTCCCCTGAAATAACATCCTCTTTAACGGCCATCACTGAAGGCTGACAGATCAGACTCCTCCTCACACGCCCAGTGCAGTCAGCGTGAAGCAGTTTTCACTGATCTATTGTCTTCTAATCTATTTTACGCCCAATTTGTCCAGCTAGCAAGGGATGACGTGCAAGGTTTAAACCCTGAAAGTGAATTACACAGCAGTTAAATCAATAACCAGCGCCGGGGCTGCTTTTGACAGACACTTTTTTTTTCCCCCACGAAAGCTTTGGAATGGGGAGGTTGCTGCTGCCACAACACCGATGCCACGAAAACGATGGAAGCTTTACGAAGAGCAAAGAGCGGACCCACGTTTGATGTCTGGAATCAAAGAGAGGGGAGAACAGCGCATTGTCCGCAAATAGCTCCCTCATCCTCGCGAGTCCTTTTCTCTGATGGAAGTTGACGGCAACGGCAGAGGTTCAAAAATCGTTAGTGCTCTTGAAGGGTTAAGGCGAAGGGGTGGTCACTTTAAACCGGAAGTTAGAGCAAGGAAGCGGGGACACATTGTCTGGTTTTGATGTCTGATCACACGAACCCAGTGCAGTTTGCCAACGACAGACACACTTGTTTGAATAAGAAAAAGAATCTGTGAAGGTATTTGCTGGGAGCCAAGAAGCGTCAAGCAGGTCTAAATGGTTTTCGTCACACAACGTTATGTGTCCCTGTGTCGATCGAGGTTTCCAGTGTAAAAATTGCTCTGTTACTTGAAAAAAAACCCAACAAAAACAACCCCCCCTCCCCCCAGAGGAACTGAATATAGCAATTACTGTTCCCCTTTTAAGGATTAGTTGATTTCTTCTTTTTCTTCGTCGTCGTCCTCCTCCCCCTCCTGCTCCTCCCTGCTCCTCCTCCTCCCCTTCCTTCTTCTTCTTTTTCTTCTTCTCATATGTATCTTTCCTTTTTCCGATATGGAAAAACTCACCTTATTGTTCGCAGCGTCACACACACACACACACACACACACACACACATTGTGACTATAACCACAGCAAATAGACTGGATCTTTGGATAGGCGCTGGGACGACTTTTTCATCAGAACTGCACATCAATACATACACAGAAGAGCTGTTAACCGCTGAATTTTCGTCGACATACCTTATAGAGTTATCCGCTGAATTGTCGCCGGTTTTAGACTCTTATTGTTCTAGATTTAGATTATCATTGTCCTAGATTTAGACTCTCATTGTAATTGATTTAGACTCACATTGTCCTAGCTTTAGACTCACATTGTCCTAGCTTTAGATTCACATTGCCGTAGCTTTTGACTCACGTTGTCCTAGCTTTAGACTGTGCATTAATTAAACAATAAACACGTCTGTTTGAAATAGTCTCTGAGGACTGTTGACAGCCACACAGTCTTACAATGGTGACATTCGTTTTGATAAAAATGTTTAGCTCTTCGTTTTGAATTTGGGGAAGCGAAGAAAAAGCTAACTTTCCATACACTGACTGAT
>NC_134886.1:10685287-10690287 GCF_041734735.1 Babylonia areolata
ATCCTTCTCTTTCCTCTCTTTCCCCACCCTTCTCCTTCCCCACCCTTCTCTTTTCCTCTCTTTCCCCACCCATCTCCTTCCCCACCCTTCTCTTTCCTCTCTTTCCCCACCCTTCTCTTTCCTCTCTTTCCCCACCCTTCTCCTTCCCCACCCTTCTCTTTCCTCTCTTTCCCCATCCTTCTCCTTCCCCACCCTTCACTTTCCTCTCTTCCACCTTCCTCTTTCCTCTCTTTCCCCTGCTTCAACCGCCCCCCCTCCCCCCCAACCTCCCTTCTGTGTCCTGCTCCGTGGAGAAACCCCATCATCACTGAAGGACCCTGGCTTCCAGTCTGACGGTGCCCATGGTCTGAACTGCCAGGCGGAACTCTGCCTGTCACTGTGGGGCTTCCGTGTGCTCCATCAGAAACTGCACACAGCATGCACTTTTCCACAGCTGTCATCCTTGCACGTGAAATCGTGATGTTGACAAGCTGCTTTTTTTTTTTTTTCGTTCTGTGTTGAGATTTTTATTTTTCGCTATTTTTTCTGATTCTTCTTAAATGTGAACACTTGGATATTGCAGGAAAAAATGTAGATGAACAACTCTTTCCATTTTTATATATGTATAAAAAAAAAAAGACTTTTCAAAGGTGCTTACACACACGTGCACATATGCACACGCACATATACACACGCGCACGCACACATATATGCAAAAACACACACACATGTACATGCACACCACACACACAAACACACTCTCTCTCTCTCTCTCTCTCTCTCACTCACACACACACACACTCACTCACTCACTCACAGACACACACACACTCACACACACACACGCACGCACGCGCGCACACAAACACACACACACACATGCACACTCACTCACTCATTCACTCACTCACTCACACACACACACACAAAACACACATACGCAAACACACACACGCAAACACACACACACACACACACACACACGCAAAAACACACGCAAAAACACACGCACACACACACACACACACACACACACACACACACACACACGCACACACACACATACACGCACGCACGCATGCATGCACGCAAACACACACACACTCACACCATCCTTGGCCGCTTTCCTGTCCACGAGCCACAAGTCTTCCCCCCAAAAAGGACACGCCAGAGACGTTGCCAATAGTCACCATATGCCATCATGCTGATTCGTCAAGTCATGCCCCAAAAGCTCCCTGTCTAACTCTGGAATGCAGTCTATCGATCGATGCCTCAGCCTGCCGATTCGCTCCTGGCTACTCTCCCAGATGGCGACATGATCTCTTCTTGTAAAGCACTGTCACACCAGACGTTCTGACCGTACGATTGTGGAGGACTGTCCTAATCTGTTGTCAAACGGATGTTAACACCGGAGCACCGCATGTTGGAATCGCCTGAGGTTATCAGCTCCAAACGTAGGATGCTCAATGTCCGACACCTTTTACCATGAGTTAGCTGGGGCTAAATTTTAGAATAGAATAGAATAGAATAGAATTGAATATGTCTTTATTACCAAGTGTACCGGGGTCACGAGGAATATTGGGGGTGGGGGTGAGGGGTGGGGTGATGGTACATAACAAGATACGAACATGAATCGAAAATCATACACAAACACAGATACAGTAGAAATTAGGATACATACAAGTGCATATCAATATAAAATCTTGTGCATACTCACACATGCACGCACTGCACACACACACACACACATGCACGCACGCGCGCGTGCGCGCATCCACACACACACACACACACACACACACACACACACACACACACACGCGCGCACACATTTGAACAGAAGCTGCATATTACATGTGGATGGGGCTGATGACTAGATCTTCAGGTAGATGGTTGTTTCGAATCTATGGTCAATGATGATGACATCTTTCCGTGAAACAAGCCTGAGTAGAACACATTTGATTGGTGCACACTCGATTCTACTTTTTTATGAGACCACTTCTTCCTTGCACTTTACTGTTCATTGAACGGGTAATAAAGCAATTTGAACATTGACTGGCCATTCATCTAGCATGCTCTCTACTGACTGTAGATCATTTATCTTTGATATTTGAATGACAGGAGACGATAGCAACTTTTCAAAGATTATAGTAAGGTCTCTCTCTCTCTCTCTTCTGTGAGAGAGAGAGAGAGTGTGTGTGTGTGTGTGAGTGCGTGCGTGCGTGCGTGCGTGTGTGTGTGTGTGTGTGTGTGTTTGTGTGCGTGTGTGTGAGTGCGTGTGTGAGTGTGTGTGTGTGTGTGTGTGTGTGTGTGTGTGTGTGTTTGTGTGTGTGTGTGTATGTATGTGTGTGTGTGTGGGTGTGTGCGTGCGTGTGTGTGTGTGTGTGTGTGTGTGTGTGTGTGTGTGTGTGTGTGTGTGTGTGTGTGTGTGTGTGTGTGTGTGTGTGTCCACCGCGTGCGCGTGAGAGTGGAAAAGTGACAGGGAGCAAACTGAAATATTTGCGCGAAAGTAGAAAACTAAAATGGGAAATTGCCCCTCAGATCTATATGTATAGTTCAGTGGTTGGAATCAATGGTGTCCACATGTGAAAGAGTTGATATGTTAGGGGTCAGTTAAAAGTGTAATACAACATTGCAATCAAAGTGATTGTTGACTTAGGCGTACATCACAGCAGTAAGAAAACTGCCTACACCAGGAGAGGGGGACAATAACCCCTGCTGACCTTGTTTCAACGCAGCGTGTGGCTGAAGACACCTCAAAACAGAGTTTGACACATCTTCGTCCTCAGCCAAATAGCAGTGATTGAGACACACTATAATCACGTGTCATACTCCCTCTCCCCACCCACAACCCCCGCCCACCCCACCCCCTGTCGTGACCCGAGACAGACAAGGTATTTTCAATTTCTGTCCAGTCGCGTGTTTTGCATATGTGAGTGTTTAAAAAGGAATAAAAAGGTTAAAGTTACCCGGACCCTAAAGGGCAAAATGGCCATCGCTGGATCTGGTGACTATGAAACACCCAAAAGGGTCACCATTTGGTTGTTATGAAACATTCTGCAGGGTAAACATTCGTACGGAAGATCAAGAGTGAAGCAGACCACACTTAGTGTTATTTCATTTTGACTTTTCTCTATTTTATAAAACTTAAGCTTCCTTCTTCTTTTTCGTTCGTGGGCTGCAACTCCCACGTGTACACGAGTGGGCTTTTACGTGTATGACCGTTTTTTACCCCGCCACGTAGGCAGCCATACTCTGTTTTCGGGGGTGTGCATGCTGGGTATGTTCTTGTTTCCATAACCCACCGAACGCTGACATGGATTACAGGATCTTAAACGTGCGTATTTGATCTTCTGCTTGCGTAAACACACGAAGGGGACTCAGGCACAAGGAGGTCTGGACATTCGTTGACCTGGGAGATCGGAAAAATCTCCACCATTTACCCACCAGGCGCCGTTACCGAGATTCGAACCAGGGACCCTCAGATTGAAAGTGCAACGCTTTAACCACTCGGCTATTGCGCCCGTCAGTGTCCACCG
This sequence comes from Babylonia areolata, assembly GCF_041734735.1. NCBI lineage: Eukaryota > Metazoa > Mollusca > Gastropoda > Neogastropoda > Buccinidae > Babylonia > Babylonia areolata. Next base: position 10,688,806 of record NC_134886.1, read on the forward strand.
AATCCGACCCTTCCCCTGCACAGCCCTATACCACTGTGGCTGAATCCATTCCTTCCTCTGCACAGCCCTATACCACTGTGGCTGAATCCATTCCTTCCTCTGCACAGCCCTATACCACTGTGGCTGAATCCATTCCTTCCTCTGCACAGCGCTATACCACTGTGGCTGAATCCATTCCTTCCTCTGCACAGCGCTATACCACTGTGGCTGAATCCATTCCTTCCTCTGCACAGCGCTATACCACTGTGGCTGAATCCATTCCTTCCTCTGCACAGCACCATACCACTGTGGCTGAATCCATTCCTTCCTCTGCACAGCCCTATACCACTGTGGCTGAATCCATTCCTTCCTCTGCACAGCGCTATACCACTGTGGCTGAATCCATTCCTTCCTCTGCACAGCCCTATACCACTGTGGCTGAATCCATTCCTTCCTCTGCACAGCGCTATACCACTGTGGCTGAATCCATTCCTTCCTCTGCACAGCGCTATACCACTGTGGCTGAATCCATTCCTTCCTCTGCACAGCGCTATACCACTGTGGCTGAATCCATTCCTTCCTCTGCACAGCGCTATACCACTGTGGCTGAATCCATTCCTTCCTCTGCACAGCGCTATACCACTGTGGCTGAATCCATTCCTTCCTCTGCACAGCGCTATACCACTGTGGCTGAATCCATTCCTTCCTCTGCACAGCACCATACCACTGTGGCTGAATCCATTCCTTCCTCTGCACAGCCCTATACCACTGTGGCTGAATCCATTCCTTCCTCTGCACAGCGCTATACCACTGTGGCTGAATCCATTCCTTCCCCTGCACAGCGCCATACCACTGTGGCTGAAAGGACTGTGATGGATAGTGCTGACAGCTGATGACAATGACAGGATCACCGTTCTGGACACTGGTCATTTCTTGTCTTTGGCGGTCAGCAAACGTCATCATTTTGTCCGAAATTGTTTGATGTTTTGACATGGAAAAGGATGTAAATTTTTAAGCAGTTTATTTGATTTGTCTATCTACATCATCAAGTGAATGGGAGTGGAACACACCTGTATGTCTGTTGATGTTTTATATTTTTTACTCTCTCTCTCTCTCTCTCTGTCTGCCTCCCCTCCCCTCTTTCTCTCTCTTTACGACAATAGTGTCTCACCTAAAAACCAGCATGTGAATGACAACATGATATCCAAACGAAGAAAAATACACGGAAAAATAAAGCGTTTGTTCCCTCCAGTCTTTATTTCTGTCTCTTTCCGAGCACCTCTCTCTCTCTCTCTGTGTCTCTGTCTCTCTCTCTCTGTCTCTCTCTCTCTCTGTATCTCTCTCTTTCTCTCTCTCTATGTATATCTCTGTCTCTCTTTCTATCTTTCTCTCTCTTTCTCTTTCTCTCTCTTTCTCTTTCTCTCTCTTTCTCTATCTCTCTCTGTGTCTCTCTCTCTCTTTCTCTCTCTATGTATCTCTCTGTCTCTGTGTCTGTCTCTGTCT
>NC_134886.1:10695287-10705287 GCF_041734735.1 Babylonia areolata
TCTCGTTCTGTTTCTGTCTCTCTGTTTCTCCATCTCTTTCTTCCCTCTGCCCCAGTCCCCGACTCTGGCGTTTTATATCTGTCACTTTATCTGTCTGTCTCTGTCTCTCTCTGTCTGTCTGTCTCTGTATTGGTCTCTTTGTTTCTCTCTGTCTGACTATCTCTGTCTCTGCCCCAGTCCCCGATTCTGTCTCTGGCGTTTTATATCTGTCACTTTATGTCTGTCTGTTACTGTCTGTCTGTCTGTCTCTGTCTTGGTGTCTTTATCTGTCTGTCTGTCGCTCTCTCTCTCTCAGTATCTTTTTCTCTGCCCCCATACGTCTGTCTCTGCCTCTGTGTTCCCTGTGTCTGTCTGTCTGTCATGTCTGCAAGTCCAGTCTGCTAATCTCTTACTCACTGTTCCCCCAAAGACAGGCAATATCACAGCGACCATCCAAACTGCCAGGCAGCATTGTCAGATCGAAACCTCATTAAATAAAGAAGGACGACTATCGATTCGTGGGGAAAAGAACAACCAAACTTTCTGCGCTCCAGCTGTGTCCGCTGTGCACGTGCAAAAAGCTGTCGTCTTCTTCAACAGGGCTGTGCGTCTGTCTCAGCATTTCCATCAGCTTTTAGAAATGGGAGTTGTGTTTTTTGCATCCAATTGGTGTGTGGTATTTTCCCCCTTGCTGCTGGAGCGCATTAAAAGGAAAGCTAATTGTTGTTGTTGTGAATGTGAAATCTGGTTGTTTGGTTTGTCTGTGGGTTAAAATTAGGTTTGTCTGTAGGTTTAGACTCTTGGTGCTGTTTGTCTTCTTCTCTTTCTCTCTCCCTCTCTTTACCCCCCACCATCCTCGGTTATAAACCTACCCTCTTCTTATTTATAGTCACTAAAGACCATTGTCAAAAGCAAACTGTACATATAGTGACCATGCAAATTGATACATAGCGTTGTTATATTGAAAAATCAGTACTTCACGAATGGTTCTCTCTCCCTGTCTGTCTGTCTGTCTCTCTGTGACCCTATCTGTCTCTGTCTCTCCGTCTGTTTCTCTGTCTCTCTCTGTGTGTGTCTCTATCACTGTCTCTCTCTCTCTCTCTGTCTCTCACTGTCTGTCTCTGTCTCTTTCTCTGTCTCTCTGACTCCCTCTCTCATTCAACCCCATGTCCTGAAACCCTTGCTCCCCATATTTCTTAATTCTTTTCTCTCTCTCTCTCTCTCTCTCTCTCCGATTTTCTTATCTTTGTACAAACGTTTGACATTGCGTGCCTAATTGAAACTTTTATAGATGGTATGTTTGATTTGGAGGGTGTTTTCAGAAATCATACTATGTTTAGAACAGCAGCAGTGAAACACTCATATATGGGTCGTAGAAGCGGGGGGTTACTGCTGCTTGTCCATAAAAACCTGAGCAAATTCATAACACCAATAGTGGTTAATACCGAGCATGTGGTCTGCATCAAGATTTCTAAGTGCATGCTACAATGGGACAAAGGTCTGCTTATGGTATTTGTTTATATCCCACCATCAGGTTCAGTACACTATAAAACATCAAATTTTACTTGCCATATAGATGCCCTTGATCATTGTATTCTAGACTTAATAAATCGTTACCCACAGGCCCATTTGATATGTAGTGGAGACTTTAATGCAAGGACAGCCAATCTCCAAGTAACGTGGTCACACACCGATCTGACCTCCAGACCCCTCCACTTAACTCCTTTCTTCAAAGAATCAAGGCTGTCAAAAGATGACACATTGAATATTTTTGGTGAAACTATGTTAAATTTCTGTGCATGCTTTGATTTATGTATCATGAACGGTTATAACCATAGTAACTTTAGTCCTGACTACACCTTCATATCAGCACATGGATGTAGCGTTATCGATTACTGCCTTGTTTCCAGCGATTTCATTGACAGTATTACCAGTTTTTCAGTTTGCAGCAGAGTTGATTCAGAACATATGCCAGTTTTGTTTGAAATCAAAGGGGAATCACCAGTGCTATGTTCGCTCCATTATGAAACAGAAAGAATTGTCTGGAGAAAGGAAAGGATGACAGAATTTACAAAAATATCTAATAGCGATTTGTTCTTTCATAACATAGATTATGCATCCTCTTTGATTGATACAAATATCAACACAGCTCTTCAGGAACTTACGAGCTGTCTAATGAATGCTAGTGCCTGTGTACGCTCAAAGCGCCCTGCTAGAAGCATTGTCAAAAGAAAAACATGGTTTGATAAAGAATGCCAGGAAAACAAAAGAATAGTTAGATCAGCGCTGACACTTTTTAAAAGATCTGGGAACGTAAATGAGCAAAACATCTATCTACAGCTAAGAAGGAAATATAACAATCTAAAGAACCTGAAAAGGCGTAACTTTAATCAAGGGCGCATCGATTCTCTGATGAGTGTTGCAAACGATTCTCAGACTTTCTGGTCAGAGATCAGTAAATATCGCAGTAGAACCCACTTAGCTAACAACATTTCTCAGGATGAGTGGCTGGTCCACTTCGACCATCTGCTGAATTCTGGCTATGAAGAGAATCAGCACCAACCTGCACTTAACGTCTCGGATATGGTATTCGATTGTATCCTGGATTCAGACATTACAGCAGAAGAAATTAAGCAAGCCATCCAAGGTCTTAAAAATGGCAAAGCTGCTGGACCAGATGATCTTATAAGTGAAATCTTGAAAGCTTCAATAGACCCAATACTCCCTTTCCTAGTTACATACTTCAACAAACTTTTTAGAGATGGTATTTTTCCAGAGGAATGGACGAAATCTATCATAATCCCTCTATTTAAAAATGGGGATGCTAATGATACTAACAACTATTGGGGTATTTCTCTGATCAATAACTTAAGTAAAGTTTTCACAAGCATTTTGAATAATCGACTCGTTTCTTGGGCAGAAACGAACTCAATTATTTCAGAAGCACAAGCGGGATTTAGAAAATCATATTCCACCACTGACCACATTTTCACTCTGCATGCCTGCATCGAGAAGCATCTGTCAAGAAATAAGAAATTTTATGTAGCATTCATAGATTTCAGTAAAGCCTTCGACAGAGTACAACACAGCCTATTGTTCGGTGTACTGCTTAGAAATGGTGTTAAAGGTAGAATGTTCAATATTTTGAGGAGTATGTATAGTACGATACAATCTTGTGTTAGATGTGGTAATTCATGCACCAAATATTTTAAATGTTTGCAAGGTCTGAAACAAGGATGCTCATTAAGCCCAACTCTATTCTCGTTCTTTATTAATGAGCTTGCACATGAAATGTTTACGCGGGGTAAGCATGGAATACAGTTCCAACCAAATGATATTGAAATCTTTATTTTACTATTTGCTGATGATATTACTCTTATGCCTTCCACCATTTCAGGTTTACAAAATCAGCTGAATGTTCTACATGAGTGTGCACAAAGATTACGCTTGAAGGTGAACCTAGATAAAAGTAAAGTTATAGTTTTTCGTAAAGGTGGATACTTAGGAAAGAAAGAACATTGGTTTTATGGTCAAGATTGCTTAGAAATAGTTAACTCTTACAAATATTTAGGTGTCCTATTTTCAACTAAACTTAGTTTTGAAGTTGCTACTGGCTTTGAACATGTTATTCGTGCTAAGAAAGCTACCTTCGTATTTTTGAAAACTTTAAGGAAACTTGGATACTATTCTCCTAAACTGTTTTTCAAGCTCTTTGATGCTCAGGTCGTTCCCTCGCTTTTGTATGGCTCGGAGCTATGGGGTTTCAAACCACGAGAATCCATAGAAAGGATCCATTTGCAAGCTTGCAAATTACTGCTAAACGTCCCACCTTTCACCCCTAATATGGTATACGGCGAACTTGGAAGATACCCATTGTTTATAAACTCTGCCGCGAGATGTATACTATATTGGTTTCGGCTACATAAACAGCCATTGTCTAGATATTCTAGGAAAGCCTATGATATGCTTTACGACATACAAAACAGAAGTAACAATGCACAAAACTGGGTTACTTACGTAAAGAACCTTCTCTGTACCAATGGTTTCGGTTATGTTTGGATGTTTGGAGCAGTTGGGGATGAGAAACTCTTCATACGCATATTTAAAGAGCGCTTACAGAACTGCTTTTGTCAGCGTTGGTATGCGCATGTGTCAGAAAGCAGGCGCTTTGAATTTTATCACTCGTTTAAAAGCGCCATTGAATGTGAAAAATACCTTGATCACATTAATAATAGATATTTCAAAACAATATTTACACGCTTCAGAATGGGTGTTTCGGCTATAAATAGCCACATCCACCGCTTTTCCCCTGTTGGTCAAATGGGTTGCCCTCTTTGTTCTGCTGACTGTGAAGATGAATTCCATGTACTGTTTGAATGCTCAAACTACAGTGACCTCAGGTTGAAATATTGTATAAATAGTTCCAACTCATACTTGACACGGGATCAGCAATGTGCAAGTATTTTGAATGGTGGACTCGACAGTAAACTAAATCTTTCAAAGTTTCTTTTTCTGGCTTTTAAACGCAGAGACTTAATGAATCATGAATCATTACCAACAACTAGTTAAGGTACGAAAATGATTAATTATGTTTTGCCATTGCCTTTTTCAAGTGTCTTCTCACAAGGATGGTCTCTAGCTGATACAGTGGGGACGAAAGATTTATTTATTCATTTATTTGTTTATCTGTTTACCTGTCTGTTATTTATCTACTTATTTGTGTGCCTTGTGTACGTTTCTTTATGTATATTATGTTTGCAACGGGTCACAGGCCTATACGCAATTAAAACATTTGTTCTTGTTGTTCTTGTTCTCTCTCTCTCTCCAATACACCAGCGTCTAAAGCATCCACAACATTCAGCGACCATCCAAACTGCCAGGCAGCATTGTCAGATCGAAACCTCATTAAATAAAGAAGGACGACTATCGATTCGTGGGGAAAAGAACAACCAAACTTCCTGCACTCCAGCTGTGTCCGCTGTGCACGTGCAGAAAGCTGTCGTCTTCTTCAACAGGGCTGTGCGTCTGTCTCAACATTTCCATCAGCTTTTAGAAATGGGAGTTGTTTTTTTTGGGGTTTTTTTTGGACCTGTTTATTGCGGTGGGAGTGTGTGTGTGTGTGTGTGTGTGTGTTTCCTTTATATTGTTTATTTTGTTTCTCTTTTTTTGTTGTGTTCAAAGGGGTTCAAAGGACACTTCGTTCTTTGTGACATGAATATGAATTCTGGTCGATTGTTTCCCTCTTGGTTTGATTGTCTCTTTCGTTCATGTTTTGTTCCTCTTCATTCTTGTTCTTTTTGTCAATTATTCATTTATTTATTGTTATTTTTACTTTATTATTATTATTTTTTCTTTATTTTCTATATCTATTTTATTTTATTTTTTTCTCAAGGCGTGACTAAGCGCCTTGGGTTACGCTGCTGGTCAGACATTTGCTTGGCAGATGTGGTGTAGCGCATATGGATTTGACCCAATGCAGCGACGCCTCCTTGAGCTACTGATACTGATACTGATTGTCGTTGTTCTTGTTCACTGTCATCACCACCACCACCATCATCATCATCTTCTTCGTTGTCGTCGTCATCATCATCATCATCATCATCGTCACCATCTTCTTCTTAGTATTATTCTCCCTCCTCCTCCTCCTTCCTCTTCTCTTCTTCTCCTCTTTCCTCCTTAACATCATCAGCATCTTCTTCTCCGTCTTCTTCCCTGTGTTTCACTCATATTTCATCTTTTGCCTTGTCCTTCCCCGTCGTGCATATTCGTTTGTGTGTGTGTGTGTGTGTGTGTGTGTGTGTGTGTGTGTGTGTGTGTGTGTGCGAGCGGGCAGCGGGAGAGCGGGTTGGAGCGAAAAGGGAAAACGTGTCTTCCTTTCGTGTGAGCAGAAAACACATGCCACCAAGAAGCGAGGAACTTGCTTTCCCTCCTCGTAAATAAATAAGGCACGGGAAGAGAATAAGCAAAGTTCCCACACCTCAGGCCAGGGTCACATGTCCTCAGGCCAGGGTCACATGTACTCAGGCCAGGGTCACACGTCCTCAGGCCAGGGTCACATGTCCTCAGGCCAGGGTCAGGGTCACACGTCCTCAGGCCAGGGTCACATGTCCTCAGGCCAGGGTCACAAGCACAGCAGCAGCACGAAGACAAGGCTAGGGAAGAGAGAGAGAGAGAGAGAGAGAGAGAGAGAGAGAGAGAGAGAGAAGAGAAAGAAAAACGGCAAGAAAGAAAGAAAGAAGGAAGGAAAGAACTTGAAGAAAAAAGGAAAGAAAGGAAAACGGCAAGAAAGAAAAGAAGAAAGAAAAACGGCAAGAAAGAAAGAGAGACGGAAACAAAGAAAGGAAGAAAGAAGGAAAGAAAGAAAGAAAGAAAGAAGGAAAGAAAGAAAAACGTCAAGAAAGAAAGAAAGAAAGAAGGAAAGAAAGAAAGAAAGAAGGAAAGAAAGAAAAACGTCAAGAAAGAAAGAAGGAAAGAAAGAAAGAAAGAAAGAAAGAAGGAAAGAAAGAAAAACGGCAAGAAGGAAAGAAAGAAAGAATGAAGGAAAGAAAGAAAAACGGCAAGAAAGAAAGACAGACAGAAAGACAGAAAGAAAGAAAAACGGATAAAGAAAGAAGGAAAGGAAGGAAGAAGGAAAGAAAGAAAGAAAAGAAGGAAAGAAGGAAGACAGAAAGAAAGGGAAAAAAAACGGCAAGAAAGAAGGAAAGAAGGAAAGAAAGAAAAAAGGACAGAAGGTGAGAAAGAGATCGACCAAGAGGTGTAGCGTGTCAATGTTTGGCCACCACTTTCACTGTTTAACCCTTGTGATGCTGCTGCAAGTCCTCCAGGAGCCCAGTCAAGAGGCGTGGAGAGGGCGTGTGTACACAGACCGGGATCTACTGGAAAAGGGGGGGGGGGGGGGTAGGAGGAGGGAGGGGGGGGGGCGGGATGGGAGTGGTGTGGGGGACGGGTGGGGGAGGGGCATGGGGGGGACAAATTCTGTCGGGAGGAGGGGGTATGGAAACGGGATGGGAGTGGTGTGAGGGACGGGTGGTGGGGGGTGGGGGTGACAAATTCTGTCGCTGAAACAGATGAAACAGTTGGTGAAGGAGTGAGAGAGAAGGATGTCTCCTCGAGTTAGATTTCACTATCCAAAGAGATAATTCTGTGACATGACACAATGTGATTATCTGAAACAACAACAACAACAACAAAACAACAACAGCAACAAAACACTCAGATAGGTACGGAATTTTTCTTTAACATTTTTCTCCGAAAGCTTGCGTGTGATTGGATTAATCAAGGACACACACACACACACACACACATACACACACACACACACATAGACACACACACACACGCGCACTGATGAACACACACACACACACACACAGATACACACACACGCGCACTGACAAACACACACAGACGCACGCACACAAACACACACTCACGCACGCAAGCGCACGCACACCACACACACACACAGACTCCCTCTCTCTCTTTGTGTCTGTCTGTCTGTCTGTCTCTGACTCTCCGAACAAACTATCAGAAATTTCTCAATTTATCTGTACAAAGCGTTTAAGCTTCGATCCACTCTTCTGTCGTAAAATTAATTTATTAAGCTTGTGCCACTTCTGATGACAGGGTTACTGTCTTGAGTTTAGTTGAATATGCGTGTGCTATTCATCTGCTCTGTACTACTTATCTAAGTGTATATTGCATGACAAAGTATGATATGTTTTGTTTAGTTTATTCTATTTTTTCTTCTCAAATGTGTTTTTTCTGACACCCTTTCATGAGGAGCAATGGCCTATATGAATAAACCATTCATTCATTTTCTCTCTCTCTCTCTCTCTCTCTCTCTCACGCAAGCAGACACCGTGACACCGTGGTGAAGTGATCAGTGTTGCAGACTGACGACTGGAATATATATATATAGCCGGGATATAGTCTGAAACAAAGCATAGAGTACAGTCTCACAGAGTACAGTCTTGTCACGTAGCTCTAAACTTAAATGGACACCCGACCTTAGCAGCAATGTTATTGTTCGTCATCATTAATATATAGAAAAGAAAGCATCTAAAATGCATTATACATTTCTTCTCTTTCTTTACAGACTTATAGACTATGAAATGACTCAAACACCTTCAGTAAAGTGAGAAAACATGCCATGATTATTGATAATCTTTGACTGGTAGTGAAAGGCTTTCCCAACTGCAGCTTTTGCCTTGTCAGTTTGTTACTTAAAATAGCATCCACTTGTCAACATTGTCACTTGTTTTACTTCTTTTAGGTGGTTGTTTCCAAGTAGTCTGGTTACCATTTACAGTAATCAAACGACACATGTTATTCCTTTCATGTAAGTAATTCTAGTTTACCATAAATTCACAAAATTTTTAAAACGCGTCAAACTAAAACTCGAAGCGAAAGCTTCGTAAATGCTGGTGGTGAAGCAAACTTACCATAGTCTCGGTCTTCGTGTTCATCCCCATTCTCCTCCGGCAAAGGTTGGTTTTCTTCATCGTCACTGCTAAAATCATCGATTTCTGATGATTTTTCATCACCAAAGTATTCTGTCACTGCTTAAACGAGTTCTGTCGAGGTGAAATCCATCGTTTCCGACAGCAGCTTGGATATCTGCATGCGTCAGTTTCTGCGTCGCCATTGTGCTTCGTGTTCGCAAAACACAATCACCATCACCCACTTCAGGCAATTATTGTGGCTTTCACAAAACACGGAGAGCACTGAAAATCAAGACGTAGACAGTACAAGCGTGCTACTTTTGGAAATAATTGAAGTCGGCGATCAAAGTTTTAGCAGTGATGAATCGAGCGTCGGCCAGTGTGTCATGGATAAGTCGCCCAAATCCCGCGGTCTCACAAAAAACTTCGATTTACTACGCATAAACACAAAAGAACTGATTGAGATATGGAAATAGGACTAGAGACTGTTTACAACCTGGAGGTTATGTTCTTACGCTTGACACGCAATTTTTTTCTGTTCGAAATCGTGTTCGAAAGTGGGGCAAAAGAGTTCGCTGATTTCCTAAAGTTTACTCTCATGTCCCAACAGGAAAACATTAAAATAAAGTAGAATTACTTTATATTTGTATATAATACTTTGGGACACAGTAGAAAAAAACATTTATGAATGTGAATATACGAAAAAGTGAAATTTGATATTTTTAGCCCTTGGTCACTTTCACAGCGTGTAGCGCGAAATGTGTGGCTGCGACTTATCCATGATTTTAATTTATAATAAGAATAATAATAATGGATATTTATATAGCACACTATCCAGAAATCTGCTCTAGATGCTTTACAAAAACACGTTTGTTAACATAACACATTACATCAATGTTACATACACAAACCAAATTATGACTACACACACACACACACACACACACACACACACACACACACACACACACACAATGCATACATACATTTTAACATACATGTGTATCTAACAGCTACCCTAACACATACGCACACATATGCAGGCACAAACTTACATAAACACACGCACACAGAATACACATTCATATACATGCATGTAGTTATGTATATGTACACATACATATGTATACACGCATAGTCAAGCACAGCTAACGCAAAAGAAGTGGACCTGCCACAACTGAACTTATTGCTGAGGGAAAAGGTGAGTTCTGAGACGAGATTTAAAAGATGCGAGGGAATCAGAATGACAGAGGTTATCAGGGAGCTTGTTCCACGTCTTTGGCGATTGAAAAGAAAACGATCTGTGTCCATAGGTCTTACTTCTGACGTGAGGTATCCTGAGAAGTCGAGTATCAGAGGAAGAACGGAGAGAGAGACAGAGAAAGATGGGGTGGGGGGGGTGGGGGGGGTAGAGAAAGAGAGAGAGAGGGAGAGAGAGAGACAGAGAGGGAGAGAGAGAGAGAAGAGAGAGTGAGAGAGATAGAGATAGGAGAGAGAGAGGGGGGAGAGAGAGAGAGAGAGGAGGGAGAGAGAGAGACAGAGAGAGAGAGAGAGAGAGAGGTATAGAGACAGAGAAA
>NC_134886.1:10715287-10720287 GCF_041734735.1 Babylonia areolata
TCAGTCTAGCAACACAATGGACATTAAGAACGAAAGAAAGAATGTTTTCGAAGTTGGTCCAGTCAGCTTGTTTTATAATTATAGTTTGGGATCTTATCTTTCTATAAAGTCAAACGACACTATTTTATCTTTTATAGTTATGACAACCGGCAAATGGTCACTGGCTAGCGTGCCCTTGATGGTAGTGCACTCAAAATCTGAAGCCATTACAGGGGAAATGAGAGATGGGTTTATGGCTGTTGCTTTATATCGTGATATATCAGGGATTCTGTTACACTGCCATCATTCACAAGATGCAAAAATAAATTCACTACATTTTCAACAAAGCAATTGTTGTGTGGCCATTTTTACTGTCTGTCCCAGAATGGGGAATGGGCATTAACACCACCAACTACTTTTTTTAAATTCATTTTGTTCCAGTATGGTTCATAACCATACCGTGGTTTGTTTGTTTTTTGGTCTTTTTTTGGTTTGTTTGTTTGTTGTGTGTGTGTGTGTGTGTGTGTGTGTGTGTGTGTGTGTGTGTGTGTGTGTGTGTGTGTGTGTGTGTGTGTGTGTGTGTGTGTGCAATGGGTGCGGGATGACATGAGTAAATTTAAACCCCGGGCAGCTAAATTGTACCACCGGTCCAATATTGTATACTTACTGTGGTGCAATATCAAAATTCCACTCACTGCAAACACAAGCCAACAGCATGTTGCCATCACATCTGACAGGACTATATTTTCCTTGTTTTTATTGCTATGTTACAGTTTCCGATAATTGGCGTAAAATTCATCATCAGAGCGCATTGAATGCATGGGTCACACGGAATCCTAAACATGATGTTAGACAAAACCACCCAGAATAAAACCAAAGAGCTAACCCTTTTTCTTTCTGCAATGTTCACGCCATTTTGTCATGTCTGCGGGTGCAGGTGAAGTCAACAACCCAAGGAACGACAGATCTGATCACATACATTCACAATTATCCAAAACGGTTGAAGGTACGATCAAGAAGGAACAATGTCCAAGCCTTTACCTAACTTGATGTAAACTCCAGTCTAAGTGTCGTCAAAAGGCTATATCGTAAACATCAAATGACAGAGCTTAATGAATCATTGAAATTGTTCAGGTTGAAAAAGATTTATGTATTCTCTCTCTCTCTCTCTCTCTCTCTCTCTCTCTCTCTCTGTGTGTGTGTGTGTGTGTGTGTGTGTGTTTCTCTGCCTCTGTCTCTTTCTTTGTCTCTCGCTGTTTCTCTGTCTGTCTCTCTCTCCCATCTCTCTCTGTGTTTCTCTGTCTGTCTCTGTCTCTTCTCTCTCTCCCATCTCTCTCTGTGTTTCTCTGTCTCTATCTCTCTCTCTCTCTCTGTGTTTCTCTGTCTTTCTCTGTCTCTCGCTGTTTCTCTGTCTGTCTCTGTCTGTATGTCTGTCTGTCTCTCTCTCTCTCTCTCTCCCTCGCCCCCCCCTCCCCCCTCCCTCTTTCTCTCCTTCCCTATCTCTTCCTACTTTCATTACGTTCTTCCTTCTCTCTCACATGATCCACGCGTGTTTGAAAAGTTCTTTGAGATATTTGTATTTCATTGCAATTCGTGTTGTTCTGTTGTTGTTATTGTTGCTGTTGCTGCAATGCGATGTGTACGTATTTACTTTTTTCCTCCTTTTGTTTTTATCACAGACTAATTAATTGATTTTCATTACAAAAGATAGGATGAAAACAAGCCAGCAGTGTTATTCCTTTCCCCGCAATGAATAAAAAGTTTCGATTTCGAGTCTGTCACTCTTTACATGTGTGCATGTGCTCACTCACGTCCACGTATGCGTGTATCCGTGCGCGTGTGTGTCTTTGTGTGTGTGTGTGTGTGTGTGTGCGTGCGCGCTCCTTATGTATCCGTGCCACGTGACGTGTCAAGGCCAGCCGCCCACAGATTTCGGTGAAGATGATACCGTTTGGGGTGTCTTTCAAAATAGTTCACCTCCTGCCTCAGGGGAAAACCCCTTTCTCTGTCTGTTTTTCACCCTTCCTAACTGGTCACTGCTGGTGGTCACTGGTGGACGTTGTGGGGATGGTTCACATGGCTGGAGACACACTCTGTCTGCAGCTGTCTTCCTCTCTCTCTCTCTCTCTCTCCCTCTCTCTCTCCCTCTCTCTTTCCTTCTCTCCCTCTCTCTTTCTCTGCCTCTCTCTCCCTCCATCTCTTTCTCTGCCTCTCTCTCTCCCCCTCCCTCTCTCCCTCTCTCTTTCTCTGCCTCTCTCTCCCTCCCTCCCTCTCTTTCTCTGCCTCTCTCCCTCTCTCTCTTTCTCTGCCTCTCTCTCTCTCTTTCTCTGTCTCTCTCTCTCTATCTCCCTCTCTCTCTCCCTCGCTTTCTCTGCCTCTCTCTCTCCCTCTCTCCCTCTTTCTCTACCTCTCTCTCTCTCCCTCTCTCTGTGCTTGTCACTGTTTGACATTTTCCCTGTCTTTGTGTCAGTGTCTGTATCTCTGTCTCTACACCTGTCTCTCTGTCCATCCATGTTTGTCCTGTTCTGTCTTTGTCTGTCTCTATCTCTGTTTCTCTGTCTCTGCACCTGTCCCTCTGTCCATCCATGTTTGTCCTGTTCTGTCTTTGTCTGTCTCTATCTCTGTTTCTCTGTCTCTGCACCTGTCCCTCTGTCCATCCATGTTTGTCCTGTTCTGTCTTTGTCTGTCTCTATCTCTGTTTCTCTGTCTCTGCACCTGTCCCTCTGTCCATCCATGTTTGTCCTGTTCTGTCTTTGTCTGTCTCTATCTCTGTTTCTCTGTCTCTGCACCTGTCCCTCTGTCCATCCATGTTTGTCCTGTTCTGTCTTTGTCTGTCTCTATCTCTGTTTCTCTGTCTCTGCACCTGTCCCTCTGTCCATCCATGTTTGTCCTGTTCTGTCTTTGTCTGTCTCTATCTCTGTTTCTCTGTCTCTGCACCTGTCCCTCTGTCCATCCATGTTTGTCCTGTTCTGTCTTTGTCTGTCTCTATCTCTGTTTCTCTGTCTCTGCACCTGTCCCTCTGTCCATCCATGTTTGTCCTGTTCTGTCTTTGTCTGTCTCTATCTCTGTTTCTCTGTCTCTGCACCTGTCCCTCTGTCCATCCATGTTTGTCCTGTTCTGTCTTTTATTCTCAGTGTGTCTATCTCTGTTTCTCTGTCTACACCTGTCCCTCTCCCCAGCACGCCACCTCACTCTCTCTCCCCCGGTGTCTTGGTCTGTCTCTCTGTGTCTGACATTTGCCTGTATTTGTTTCTCTGTCTGGTCTGCCCTTTGTGTGTGTGTGTGTGTGTGTGTGTGTGTGTGTGCTTGCGTGCGTGCGTGCGTGCGTGCGCGAACATGTGTGTGTGTGCGTATGTGTATGTGTGTATTTGTGCGCGCGCGCGCGCGCGTTTGTATGTGTGTGTGTTGATCGTGTCTGTCTGTCTGTCTGTCTGTCTGTCTTCCCCTCGGTCGAGTGTAAGTGTCAGCAACGGCTCTGACGATGATTTTTAGTGCATTTTTGTCTTTCACAGTGCCATTTAAATCTGTCTGTTTTCTCCATGTCACGAAACGTGTCTGTGTGGATGTGTGCATACGACGTGACATGTCAAGGCTGTGTTGGCAGTATGAGGTGACATGTCAAGGCTGTGTTGGCAGTATGAGGTGACATGTCAAGGCTGTGTTGGCAGTATGAGGTGACATGTCAAGGCTGTGTTGGCAGTATGAGGTGACATGCTGTGCGTGTTTTTACTCAGTGATTTTGTTCCGATCGTTTTCGTTTTTTCTCAGTCGCTTTCCAGCATGATTTTATACTTGAAATAGCACACCTGTGAAAAGCAAGGATTGCGTGGTAAACACAGACACGCACACACACACACACACACACACACACACAGAGTCCTTCTGTCCCCGAAACAGCAGAATGAAGAAACACGCCACGGTATAGAAGAGGTGGACTGAGGAGTTTGTGACCGTGATGGAAAAAACAACAACTTCGAATCTGTGTGTGTGTGTGTGTGTGTGTGTGTGTGTGTGTGTGTGAGAGAGAGAGAGAGAGAGAGAGAGAGAGAGTGCGTGCGTGTGTGTTTGTGTATGTGCCAGTGTGCTTGTGTGTGTGTGTCTCTCTCTCTCTCTCTCTCTCTCTGTGTTGATGAGGGGAGGGTGGAGAGAGAGGATGGGGGGAGAGGTGTGTGGAGTGGATACGTCTGCAATGTGCTCACCATTAAACTTGCCATGCCGCCCTTTCTGGAAGGGCCTGTTGGCTGAGCTGACTAAAAAAAACAAAAACATTGTCATTGTCACTGTCTCCCTCACACACACACACACACAGAGCACCGGCGCACATTTTTTTTCTCACGTCCAAAATCACTTTCGTTGAATCAATTATGACCGCCACCGATACGCTCAGCTTGAGTACCCTCCATAAAGCACACTTACCATGATACTGACAAACACTCACAGTGACCCACATGTTCAGTTTGAGGTTCAGTCACACACGCACTGCACACACATTGTTTTCTCTGTCCCGTCTGAAATCACTTTTGGGAACAGTCGTTGCATCAACGACTGACACTGATAAGCTCAGCTTGACTCTCCCTCATAACCATGCTTAACTCGATAGTAGCGGCGTGAGTGACACACACTCCACAGGCCGTGACCTGCATGTTCAGTTTGTGACAGGAGGTTCTGACAGATCCCACATGGCATCCTCCGTGCATGGGGGTGAGGGGGGCTGGGGGCAGGAGGGGAAACACACACGCACGCACGCACACACACACATACGCACACACACAAACAAACAAACACACAAATAAAATATCTGTTCTGGCAGTGGCGATTCCATCTTCACAGTAATAACTGAACCAGCGGAGAATAAATCACCAGAAACAGAAACAGCAAAACTAGAAACGCACACAGAGAAACACAAGCAAGGCGCCTTACAGATGAATGCACTGAAAAACAGCTAGGACTGGAATTTACAACCTTTGAAACTCCCATCTCCACGCTCTGTTAACAGAGCATGTTCAGAGAAAAACGTCAGC
>NC_134886.1:10725287-10867787 GCF_041734735.1 Babylonia areolata
GCAGTCTTTCCATTGAGACTATTTCCGAGATTATTACCAGCAGTCTTTCCATGGAGATTATTGCCAGCAGTCTTTCCATGGAGATTATTGCCAGCAGTCTTTCCATTGAGACTATTGCCGAGATTATTACCAGTCTTTCCATGGAGATTATTGCCAGCAGTCTTTCCATTGAGACTATTGCCGAGATTATTACCAGCAGTCTTTCCATGGAGATTATTGCCAGCAGTCTTTCCATTGAGACTATTGCCGAGATTATTACCAGTCTTTCCATGGAGATTATTGCCAGCAGTCTTTCCATGGAGATTATTGCCAGCAGTCCTTCCATGGAGATTATTGCCAGCAGTCCTTCCATGGAGATTATTACCAGCAGTTTTTCCATTCAGACTATTGCCGAGATTATTGCCAGCAGTTTTTCCATGGAGATTATTGCCAGCAGTCCTTCCATGGAGACTATTGCTGAGATTATTGCCAGCAGTCTTTCCATGGAGATTATTGCCAGCAGTCCTTCCATGGAGATTATTACCAGCAGTTTTTCCATTGAGACCATTGCCCAGATTATTACCAGCAGTTTTTCCATGGAGATTATTGCCAGCAGTCTTTCATGGAGATTATTGCCAGCAGTCCTTCCATGGAGACTATTGCCGAGATTATTGCCAGCAGTCTTTCCATGGAGATTATTGCCAGCAGTTTTTCCATGGAGATTATTGCCAGCAGTCTTTCCCTAGTTTCGTTGGGTCTTTGTGATTCAGCTGGCAGACAGGCAGGCTTTAAGGAAGCCACGTGTACATGAGCACTTAACGCCACCACACAGCCACAGGTACATGAGCACTAAACGCCACCACACAGCCACAGGTACATGAGCACTTAACGCCACCACACAGCCACATGTACATGAGCACTTAACGCCACCACACAGCCACAGGTACATGAGCACTTAACGCCACCACACAGCCACATGTACATGAGCACTTAACGCCACCACACAGCCACATGTACATGAGCACTTAACGCCACCACACAGCCACATGTACATGAGCACTTAACGCCACCACACAGCCACATGTACATGAGCACTTAACGCCACCACACAGTCACATGTACATGAGCACTTAACGCCACCACACAGCCACAGGTACATGAGCACTAAACGCCACCACACAGCCACAGGTACATGAGCACTTAACGCCACCACACAGCCACAGGTACATGAGCACTTAACCCCACCACACAGCTGTCGTTTACGGGTGTCACATATCCTCCCCTTCACCTGCTGAAGAAATAAATGGCACTCAGGGGATTATGGCCTGGAGGTAACGCGTCCGCCTTGGAAGCGAGAGAATCTGAGCGCGCTGGTTCGAATCACGACTCGGCCGCCGATATTTTCTCCCCCTCCACTAGACCTTGAGTGGTGGTCTGGACGCTAGTCATTCGGATGAGACGATTAACCGAGGTCCCGTGTGCAGCATGCACTTAGCGCACGTAAAAGAATCCACGGCAACAAAGGGGTTCTCTGGCAAAATTCTGTAGAAAAATCCACTTCGATAGGAAAAATAAATAAAACTGCACGCAGGAAAAAATACCAAAAAATGGGTGGCGTTGTACATGTAGTGTAGCGACGCAGCCCGAATTTCCCACAGAGAAATCTGTTGTGACAAAAAGAAATACAATACAAATACAAATTATGTTGCTCTTGGCGCCAGAAAGCACCGCAGTATGTCAGGGAAGAGGTCAGGTGTGAAGGAGGATTGACCCCAACCTGGGCAGTGTCCACATTTCCCTTCGCTCCTCTCTGTGACAGACGGAGTGACTGTCCACGCCTTATGAACACTGCTCATTCCGTCTTGAGGGGAAACATTGTGGACATTGCCCCCAGACTGTTCTCTCCCACTGCGTTCGGAAAACAGACAGAAGGGACAGCCAGATTTGATGTGGTCATCAAGACAGAAGGGACAGCCAGATTTGATGTGGTCATCAAGACAGAAGGGACAGCCAGATTTGATGTGATCATCAAGACAGAAGGGACAGCCAGATTTGATGTGGTCATCAAGACAGAAGGGACAGCCAGATTTGATGTGATCATCAAGACAGAAGGGACAGCCAGATTTGATGTGATCATCAAGACAGAAGGGACAGCCAGATTTGATGTGGTCATCAAGACAGAAGGGACAGCCAGATTTGATGTGGTCATCAAGACAGAAGGGACAGCCAGATTTGATGTGATCATCAAGACAGAAGGGACAGCCAGATTTGATGTGATCATCAAGACAGAAGGGACAGCCAGATTTGATGTGATCATCAAGACAGAAGGGACAGCCAGATTTGATGTGATCATCAAGACAGACGTGACAGCCAGATTTGATGTGGTCATCAAGACAGAAGGGACAGCCAGATTTGATGTGGTCATCAAGACAGAAGGGACAGCCAGATTTGATGTGATCATCAAGACAGAAGGGACAGCCAGATTTGATGTGATCATCAAGACAGAAGGGACAGCCAGATTTGATGTGGTCATCAAGACAGAAGGGACAGCCAGATTTGATGTGATCATCAAGACAGAAGGGACAGCCAGATTTGATGTGATCATCAAGACAGAAGGGACAGCCAGATTTGATGTGGTCATCAAGACAGAAGGGACAGCCAGATTTGATGTGATCATCAAGACAGAAGGGACAGCCAGATTTGATGTGATCATCAAGACAGAAGGGACAGCCAGATTTGATGTGATCATCAAGACAGAAGGGACAAGACAAGAGAGACGAATGACGAGACAATTTTTGTTGACGAAAGAAATAGAAAAGCCTCTGTGTGTGTGTGTGTGTGTGTGTGTGTGTGTGTCTGTGTCTGTGTCTGTGTCTGTGTGTGCGTGCGTGCGTGCATGCGTGAGTGTGTGTGTGTGTGTGTGTGTGCGTGCGTGCGTGCATGCGTGTGCGTGCGTGTGTGTGTGTGTGTGTGTGTGTGTGTGTGTGTGTTCAGGGGTGGTGGTTCGTCTTTTACATCTGGCCCTCCCTCTACAGTTAAGTGGGACGTACTTTACGGGACGTACAGTATACGAAAAGAACAATGCAATGAAAAGTTGTGAAAGAATGCACACAGTAATCGATTCGTTTTGCAACTCTCGCTTCCATTCGACTTACATTTAAGCTATCCCTTCGTTACCCCTTCCCCGCGCCCCCCCCCCCTTTCCAGAGAGAGAGAGAGAGAGAGATTCAAAACCTTTATTTCTCAAAGATTAAGATTTTAGGCATTGTCTAGTCTGTGCTTGTGACAGCAATAACAACCATAACGATAAGACACAACTACAGCAATGTTAGTCAATACTACCACTACTAGTGATAATAATCATCGTTATCATCGTCATTGTAAAAAAAAAGTAATAAAAGGAACACATTCACACGCCAACACCGACACACCCACCACCCCACGCAGAGAGAGAGAGACAGACAGACAGACAAACAGACAGATAGAGAATCGGGGACGGGGTGGGGACTGGTATCTTATCCTGATTCTTGAAGTTCAAAGCGTGGCCACATAATCTTACCGCCCCCCACCCCACCCCCCACACCCCTCCTTGAAGTAACCGGTTCAAGTGGAAGAGGTTTCCGTTACAAGTGGATTCATTCAATCAAGCTCAAGAGGATCACAAGCATGCATCAGCTAGTGGCCTCTCCTCAGCCGAACACCGGCAGCTTCTGTATTTTCTGCCTCATCCAGCAAGGACTCACACAGGCCGGTGATATAAACACACATTAATGTCAACGCATGTCCGTTTTATTGTACATATTTCAGCCCTGCTATGGCCCTATGTGATCGGGAGTGATAATTTCAGCAACAAAACATACTAATAAGGTTTGCAACTCCGTGTGTGTCTCTCTCTGTCTGTCTGTCTGTCTGTCTGTCTGTCTTTCTGTCTCTGTCTCTCTGCTCTCTCTCTCTCTCTCTCTCTCTCTCTCTCTCTCTCTCACCCTCTCTCTCTCGCCCTCTGTCGGTCTGCCTCTCTTCTCTCTCTCACCCTCACTCTTTCTATCACGCCCTCTGTTTGTCTGTCTGTCTCCCTCTCCCTCTCTTTCCGCTGGGCCACACTCCATTCTTATGGACGGGCTTTACCTGCCCTCTCTCTCTCCCTCTCTCTCTCCTTCCCTATCTCCCCCTCTATCTCCCTATCTCCCTCTCTCCCCCTCTCTCTCTCCTTCCCTCTCTCCCTCCTCTCTCTCTCCCTCCCTCTCTCTCCATCCCCCCTCTCTCTCTCCCTCTCTCCCCTCCTCCCTCTCTCTCTCTCCCTCCCTCTCTCTCTCTCTCCTCCCCCATCTCTCTCTCTCTGCCTGTCTCTCTCCCCCTCCCTCTCTCACCGCTGGGCTACATTCCATTCTTGTGGAGAGTCTATAGGAAGCCAGTCACGTTGTCTGTACCAGACGTCCACCAAACGGCTCCCGATCTCTGCCCCATAAGAATCGACTTGAAACCTTTTAGGACAGCCAAATATTTGTCTGCTCAGTCCCCACCGCTGGACGTAAGTGCGCGGGGTGAAATGTACTCAGTGCAGCCACTTAACTCATGGTGTGACTGTTTATACAGCAGAACCAGCTGCGAAAAGTTGAATAGTTTTTTAAGACCGTGTGTGCATGTGTTCGCAGGCCGTTTCGCATGCACTCGGGCACACAGAGTACATGATCACACACACACACACACACACACACACACACACACACACACACACACACACACACACACACAGAGTTACACCAACGCACACACACACACGCGCGAACGCTAACTCACACAGTATGATCTCAAAACGCTTTGGATTCAATACTTGTACATCCTTATACAATACCTATTCATCTTTCTTAGTCTGTACGCTCTGCTGCTGTTTCTGGAATGCTGACAATTCTTCGGAGAAAAGAAACAACAACACACCTCAAGGTCAGCGCTCTGTCTCACATCTTGATCCAGAGGTGTGGAACAAGCTGCCCTTCTTAGCGCGTCACGGGGATTCCCCTGTTCACTGTTTTTTTGTCTCTCAAAACACACCTCTTCCGCATAGCTCACTATCTTACTGACTGCTTCTGGAATCTCTGACGGCGGTGGGTGTGGGTGTGTGTGTGTGTGTGTGTGTGTGTGTGTGTGTGTGTGCGCGCGTGTGTGCGCGTGTGTGTGTGTGTGTGTGCGTGTGTGTGTGTGTGTGTGTGTGTGCGTGTGTGTGCGCGTGTGCGTGTCAGTGTGTGTGTGTGTGTGTGTGCGTTCGCGTGTGCGTGTGTGTGTGTGTGTGTGTGTGTGTGCGCGTGTGCGTGTGTGTGCGCGTGTGTGTGTTTGTTTGTTTGTTTGTGTGTTTGCGTGTGCACACGCTTGTGTTTGGTTCGTTGAAGTTGAATGCATGTATACTTTTGTATGTATAACTTTCATTGTAAACGCCACGAGCTCCTGCCTGGAAGGTGTGAGCGTCAATCTGCATTGCTGTTGTTCTTATCATCATCATCATCGTCATCATCATCATCCTCTCTCCCTCCCTCCCTCTAACCCATACCACTGTCTCACATGCCACTTTTTGCAACATGCAAAATGCGCGGATTATTCACACGCCGGCATATTACTCTCTCTCTCTCTCTCTCCCCTACACCCGCTTTCTTCTTTCTCTCTTCCCCTTCCCCCCCCCCTCCTCCCTCCCTCCCTGCACCCGTCTGTCCCCTCTTTCCGTTACCACCCCCTCCCCCTCCCAATCTCTTTCTCTGTCTCCCGTCTCTCTCCCGTCTGCCGTCATCAGTGTCTCGGTCCACCATCTGCAGTCCCAGACAGCGTGCAGTCGATACTCCACTCTCCCATCGGAGTCCTGGTCGATACCCAATGGCTTTGATAGACAGCACCATCACTCCCCTCACCCTGCTTTCCACCTCTCCTCACCGGCCTCTTTTTATTTATTTATTTTTTTAATGAAATTTTATTTATGTCTTCCTCTTTTGACTCTTTTTCTTCTTGTTCTTCTTGCTCTTTATCTTGATCTTCTTGATCTTGTTGTTGTCGTTGTTGTTGTTATTGTTGTTGTCGTCGTCGTCGTCGTCGTTGTTGTTGTTGTTGTTGTTGTTGTTGTTGTTGTTGTTGTTCCTCTTCTTCTTGTTGTCACTGTTCTTCTTCTTCTTGTTGTTGCTCTTTATCTTGCTCTTGTTCTTGTTGTCGTTCTTCTTCTTCTTTTCATTTTCTTCTTCTTTTTTTTTTCTTTCCTTTGACCAACTTTTTCTTTCAAAAGAAGTGGGCCGCGATCAGATGTCACCGATTTGAGGTTTCTTTTCAGACATCTCTATTTCTGTCTGACACTCTGTCGATGGCTCAGAGTGTGTGTGTGTGTGTGTGTGTGTGTGTGTGTGTGTGTGTGTGTGTGTGTGTGTGTGTGTGTCTGTGTCTGTGTGTCTGTGTCTGTGTGTGTCTGTGTTTGTGTCTGTGTGTTCGCGCTTGCGTGTGTGTACTCAGGTGTGCGGTGCGCCCGTGAGTGTGTGTGTGTGTGTGTGTGTGTGTGTGTGTGTGTGTCTGTCTGTCTGTCTGTCTGTCTGTCTATCTGTGTCTGTGTGTGTCTGTGTCTGTGTTTGTGTGTTCGCGCGTGCGTGTGTGTACGCAGGTGTGTGCGCGTGAGTGTGCGTGCGTGTATGTTTGTGCGTAAATGCGCGCACGTGTGTGTCTGTGTATGCCTGTGTGTTTGTCTGTCTGTGCAACTAGTACCATGTGTGTATATGCACATGCGCGCATGCGTGCGCACCTACTGAGTAGCTAGCCAATATTTTCATATGCGCGAATACTTTTCTAAGTCTGTATGACATTTTGATAACCATCATGCCAGTCCGAACGACGCCGGTACATTATCAGGCCGGCCTTGCACGCAATCGCTGGCTGCAGTCACTCTGGATGAAAAGAAAAGAAAAACAAAAAACACCCCAGTATCTGCACGGTTGCCATAAATTTTCCTTCCATGCTATCCAGCCTTTACTTTCCACACTGTGACTTTTCCCTCGCTGAACTGAAGAGAAAGAGTGTGCGTGATTTGTGCACGGTGTCGTCGACTGAAATGGCCCCTCGTCCTTTTAGACCTCAGGACCGATTTGGAATATTGTTCTTAAGAAACACTGCTTCCAGTTCAGATTTAGCCCCCCCCCCCCCCCCACCCACCCCTCGCCACCACCACCTCTCTGTGTCAGTCCCCTCGCCCTATGCCAGACCAGTCATCATGGACTCCAAGTCTGGCTCTGGCCATACACATCTTCCGAAGAAGCAGATCATTCAGCACACATGTTGTTCTGTGTATCCCCCTAAAAACATAGTCGTCTTAGAAATGTTTCTTATGCCATGCCGTTCACTGCAAACAACTGCACTGTAGAAGCAATAAAATGTTGTTACAGGTATAAAATTATGGCTAAAATTGAAAGTCATATTTGAATGAGAGAGAGAGAGAACGCTGATATGTTTAATGTCATTAACTGTGAAAATTAAACATTTCAGTGTTCAGAGAGAGAGACAGGCAGACACACAGACAGTCAGACAGACATACAGACAGACATACAGACAGAGACAGGGAGAGAGCAGGGACAGGGTGCGAGCAGAGAGACATACAGAGGCAAACAGCAATAAGAAGAAAATATTTCTATTACAAAATTTCCGGGTATACTGTTTACCTGCATAATAAATCAACGAAAACAAAGGTCACTAAATCAAATGATGACTCATGCATCCAAAGTGGAGAAGAGGTGTGAAGATGAATGTGACTGTGACCTTCGCAGTCCAGGTGACCTTGGCATCATTGTAACTTCCCCGCCGACCGTTTCAAAAACATCTTCTGTTATTACTGCATCATTTTCAGTCCAGGGGCACTATACATCACTTGCTCAACTTGAGACGTGTCCTCTGCTGTGTCAGCATCCTTCTTGGTCCAGATGTAGTTAGCGTCATGACAGTTTACTGAACTGGACCCGTCTCGGGATGATTTCGTGGTGTGACCACACCTCTCTTTTTTCAGACGTAACTGACGTCATGGTAAGAACCAAAACAGGATGGTCTAAAATCACTTTGGTGAACAGACGTTCAAAAATTAATGACCAGTCATAGGATGGTCTCTGATTTATTGCATGGTGTGCTGTGGCTTAAAACATGGCGATTCCAACCGTCTTTCGCGTAAAATCCTGCTGGTATATGTGAGAGTGAGACTTTATCGTCATGATTTGGACGGCTTATTTTACCTTTCTCCTCTTCCAGAAATGGGTTTCTGGGCACAGCATCGATGTCCTTTTAAAAGGGTAATACTGTGACTCTTTGACTACAAGATGTTTGTGAAAAGCAGTCACTTTAGGTTGTATGCTCCTTGAAATGAGTGAGGCTGGCCTCAGCCGTCATTGGCCTGTAACTCCCCTGAACGGTCTGGACAGTTCCGCAGCCGTCTTAGATCTTGCGCATGCGCATCATACTTTCACTCGAAATGCGAGCAATGTCAAAGGCGATCGACACAGAGAAAGGCAGCAAACATGTGCTGTCCTCCATTTCTTCAGTTGATAGCCTCCATTGCTACAGCCAAACTCTGCTCAATCAAGTGCCATCGTATGCACATACAAAAAAGAGCGCGCGCACACACACACACACACACACACACACACACACACACACAGCCTGCTGTTTCGCACGTTCTGCCGAGAGAAGCTTTGTTGCTCGAAATTTCGGAGAGCCAATCAACTTCGAGAGCACAGATCATGCGACGCGCCTCGACAAGTCATGTAAGTATGGAACTGTCAAGCAGTCTGTTCACGACAGTCTGTGTCAACACCAAGGTCGGGTGGCTGTGGCCAGACAACTTTCATGCAGCAGTGAGTTGTGTTCATCCACAGCCTGTCCAGCCCAAGACTTTTCCTGCATCAGTTTGGCTGGTGAAGGTGGTGGGAGACAACCAAAATACACAAGTGAGTTGCTCAGCAACTTTTGAGTCTTCTTCTTCTTCTTCCATTTATGCTCAGCGGTCATAACTTTGACCATTACTAGCATTTTATGCATGATGGGTATTTTCGTGTCTCCATAACCCACCGAACGCTGACATGGACTACAGTATTTTTAACGTGTGCATTTGATCTTCTGCGTGCGTATACACACGAAGGGGGTTCAGGCACTAGCAGGTCCGTACATATGTTGACCTGGGAGATCGGAAAAATCTCCACCCTTTACCCACCAGGCGCCGTTACCGTGATTCGAACCCGGGACCCTCAGATTGAAAGTCCGACGGCTAAACCACTTGACTGAGTAAAGAAAGCTTTCAATGATATGAATTCTTTACGTATACCACAGAAAGAGAGCGAGAGAGAGCGAGAGAGAGAGAGGGGGTTGGGGGGGGGTATTACAAAGACTCACATACACGCGAGGCAACAAAACCAGTTTAAGTGTCATTACAGAAGAGCTGGACCAGTTCCCTGACAAGTACCCATTTCCGACCTCTCCTGCCCCCCCCCCCTCCCCCTCCCTCTCCCTTTCACCCTCACTTGTACATTCCACTCCATTAATTAAAAAAAAAGTGTGTCGTGTTTGCGTTGTACATTTCTGACAGGACAGCTTAGAAACCATTGAGGTGGCTGTCTCTATCTCCCTTACACTAACCATTGAGGTGGCTGTCTCTATCTCCCTTACACTAACCATTGAGGTGGCTGTCTCTATCTCCCTTACACTAACCATTGAGGTGGCTGTCTCTATCTCCCTTACACTAACCATTGAGGTGGCTGTCTCTATCTCCCTTACACTAACCATTGAGGGTGGCTGTCTCTATCTCCCTTACACTAACCATTGAGGGTGGCTGTCTCTATCTCCCTTACACTAACCATTGAGGTGGCTGTCTCTATCTCCTTTACACTAACCATTGAGGTGGCTGTCTCTAACTCCCTTACACTAACCATTGAGGTGGCTGTCTCTATCTCCATTACACTACGATTCGCGTGTGCAGCACGCTTCAGTGAATCCTTTCAACCTATTGAACGGTTGGAGGGAACAGCGACAAATCTCGAACAGCCAAACATTATGCATAATTAATGTAACGACAACAAACCCCACATAAACCATGAGGAAAGTAGATATATATCTATCCATACAGTCGTTCGTGAAATTATGCACTCAGTGATGAGACCTTTACACGAGAGATTCTACAAAATAATGAAATTTCAGCGACCGCTTTCAATAACATAATTACTATCGCAAACTATTGATACGATCCACATCCTGATTTCCTGATCAAGAACATGTGAACTTGGCGTCAGCTTCCTGGCTGATGTCGTCACAACATGACTCTGATTGGTGACTTGCTATTTGTTCTTTACGGACGGCACAGGTGAAGAAGCTGTGCCTCATCCTCTCCAGGCTGCTGCTGTTTTGACCTTCCCTACCTGGAGTCAGGTAGCCATTCACACCTGGGTGGGGTGAGGTAAACTGGAGTAAGATGCCTTCCCCCCAGGACACAGCATCATGCCGAAACGGGGACTGGAACCCTGATCACTGGTGAACGCTGGGTCAGAAGACGAACGCCTTGCGCTAATACGATCGTCAACATCACGCAATCGCGGAGTTCTGTAGCGCTGGTAGTGGGGGTAATAGCTACGTTCACATAGATTCACAATTCCACGCCATCGAAAGCAATTTCGTGGACACAGCACGCACAGAAGTTTGCATCAGCTCGTTTAATTTGTTGCCGTGGGAGAGGAGCCTGCTTGTTGTTCATCTGAGTTAACACTATTAAACATGCATGTGGTGTGATGTGTGTGTGTGTGTGTGTGCGTGCGCGCGTGCGTGTGTGTGTGTGTGTGTGGGTGTGCGTGTGTGTGTGTGTGTGTGTGTGTGCGTGCGTGCGTGAGTGCGTGCGTAACACCTTACATTGTCTCTTCCTCTCCCTTTCACTTAAAGAAGGACAGATCCCTCTCTCTTCCGCTCTCTCTCTCAATAGATAAATGAATGAATAAATAGATTAATAAATAAGAGTATTCCTCTCTCTCACATGCCCCCCCTTTTTTTTCTCTCTCTCTCTCTCTCTCCCTTCCTCCCTCTCTCTCTCCCTCGCTCCCTTCTCTCACTCTCTTTCTTTCTCTCTCTCTCTCCCTCTCCCTCTCTCCCCCTCGCCCCTTCTCTCTCTCCCTCTCCCTCTCCCCCCCCCTCGCCCCTTCTCTCTCTCTCTCTCTCCCTCTCCCTCTCTCCCCCCTCGCCCCTTCTCTCTCTCCCTCTCCCTCTCTCCCCCCTCGCCCCTTCTCTCTCTCCCTCTCCCTCCCCCCCCTCGCCCCTTCTCTCTCTCCCTCTCCCTCTCTCCCCCCTCGCCCCTTCTCTCTCTCACTCTCCCTCTCCCCCCTCGCCCCTTCTCTCTCTCCCTCTCCCTCTCCCCCCCCCTCGCCCCTTCTCTCTCTCTCTCTCTCCCTCTCCCTCTCTCCCCCTCGCCCCTTCTCTCTCTCCCTCTCCCTCTCTCCCCCTCGCCCCTTCTCCCTCTCCCCCCCTCGCCCCTTCTCTCTCTCCCTCTCCCTCTCTCCCCTTCTCCCTCTCCCTCTCTCCCCCCTCGCCCCTTCTCCCTCTCCCTCTCCCTCCCCCCCTCGCCCCTTCTCTCTCTCCCTCTCCCTCTCTCCCCCTCGCCCCTTCTCTCTCTCACTCTCCCTCTCTCCCCCTCGCCCCTTCTCTCTCTCACTCTCCCTCTCCCCCCCTCGCCCCTTCTCTCTCTCCCTCTCCCTCTCTCCCCCTCGCCCCTTCTCTCTCTCACTCTCCTTCTCTCCCCCTCGCCCCTTCTCCCTCTCCCTCTCCCCCCCCCTCGCCCCTTCTCTCTCTCACTCTCCCTGTCCCCCCCCTCGCCCCTTCTCTCTCTCACTCTCCCTCTCCCCCCTCGCCCCCTTCTCTCCCTCTCTCTCTCTCACTCTCCCTCTCCCCCCTCGCCCCCTTCTCTCCCTCTCTCTCTCTCACTCTCCCTCTCCCCCCTCGCCCCCTTCTCTCCCTCTGTCTCTCTCACTCTCCCTCTCCCCCCTCGCCCCTTCTCTCTCTCCCTCTCCCTCTCTCCCCCTCGCCCCTTCTCCCTCTCCCTCTCTCCCCCTCGCCCCTTCTCTCTCTCCCTCTCCCTCTCTCCCCCTCGCCCCTTCTCTCTCTCACTCTCCCTCTCCCCCCCCTCGCCCCTTCTCTCTCTCCCTCTCCCTCTCTCCCCCTCGCCCCTTCTCCCTCTCCCTCTCCCCCCCTCGCCCCTTCTCTCTCCCTCTCCCTCTCTCCCCCCTCGCCCCTTCTCCCTCTCCCTCTCCCCCCTCGCCCCCTTCTCTCCCTCTCTCTCTCTCCCTCTCCCTCTCCCCCCTCGCCCCCTTCTCTCCCTCTCTCTCTCTCCCTCTCCCTCTCTCCCCCTCGCCTCCTCTCTCTCTTTCTCACTCGCCTCCTCTCTCTCTTTCTCCCTCGCCTCCTCTCTCTCTTTCTCACTCGCCTCCTCTCTCTCTTTCTCTCTCTCCCCCCTCGCCCCCTTCTCTCCCTCTCTCTCTCTCACTCTCCCTCTCCCCCCTCGCCCCCTTCTCTCCCCCTCTCTCTCTCACTCTCCCTCTCCCCCCTCGCCCCCTTCTCTCCCCCTCTCTCTCTCTCACTCTCCCTCTCCCCCCCCTCGCCTCCTTCTCTCCCCCTCTCTCTCTCACTCTCCCTCTCCCCCCTCGCCCCCTTCTCTCCCTCTCTCTCTCACTCTCCCTCTCTCCCCCTCGCCTCCTCTCTTTCTCTCCCCCTCTCACCCCCTCGCCCCCTTCTCTCTCTCTCTCTCTCCCTCTCTCCCAATCGCTCCCTTCTCTCACTCTCTTTCTTTCTCTCTCTCTCTCCCTCGCCTCCTTCTGTCTCTCTCTCTCTCACTCTCCCTCTCTCCCCCTCGCCCCTTCTCTCTCTCACTCTCTTCCCCTCGCCTCCTCTATCTCTCTCACTCCCCCCCCCGCCCCCTTCTCTCTCTCACTCTCCCTCTCTCCCCCTCGCCTCCTCTCTCTCTCACTCGCCTCCTCTCTCTCTTTCTCCCTCGCCTCCTCTCTCTCTCTCCCCTCGCCTCCTCTATCTCTCTCACTCTCCCTCTTCCCCCCTCGCCCCCTTCTCTCCCTCTCTCTCTCTCTCACTCTCCCTCTCTCCCCCTCGCCTCCTCTATCTCTCTCTCACTCTCACTCTCCCCCCCTCGCCCCCTTCTCTCCCTCTCTCTCTCTCACTCTCCCTCTCTCCCCGTCGCCTCCTCTATCTCTCTCTCTCTCACTCTCCCCCCCTCGCCCCCTTCTCTCCCTCTCTCTCTCTCACTCTCCCTCTCCCCCCCTCGCCCCCTTCTCTCCCTCTCTCTCTCTCACTCTCCCTCTCTCCCCCTCGCCTCCTCTCTCCGTCTCTCTCCCCCTCTCTCCCCCTCGCCCCCTTCTCTCTCTCTCCCTCTCTCCCAATCGCACCCTTCTCTCTCTCTCTTTATTTTTCTCCCTCTCTCTCTCTCCCTCCCTCTCCCTCCCTCCCTCCCTCCCTCTCTCTCTCTCTGTCCCTCCCTCTCTCAGTCTCCAGACACAAGCCCAGGTCAAAGGACACCTGCACCAGCTGTAAAGATGACGTCATCCTCACGAACTGAGGCGCTGAGTTGTACAGCGCCAGAGAGGAAGGTAGGCAACGAACGACGCAACACACAGCTTCACACTTCCACGCCATCCAAAGCAGCTTCAAGCACATGTAAGACATCTCTCTCTCACTCTCACTCTCTCCCCCTCGCCTCCTCTCTCTCTCTCCCCCTCTCTCCCCCTCACCCCCTTCTCTCTCTCCCTCTCCCTTTTCCCCCCATCGCCATCCCCTTCTCTCTCTCTCTCTCACTCTCCCTCTCTCCCCCTCGCCTCCTCTCTCTCCCTCTCCCTCTCCCCCCTATCGCCACCCCCTTCTCTCTCTCTCTCACTCTCCCTCTCTCCCCCTCGCCTCCTCTCTCTCTCTCACTCCCCCCCCCCATCGCTACCCCCTTCTCTCTCTCTCTCACTCTCCCTCTCTCCCCCTTGCCCCCTTCTCTCTCTCTCCCTCTCTCCCAACCACCCCCTTCTCTTTCTCTCTCTCTCTCCCTCTCTCTTTCTCCCTCCCTCCCTCAGTGTGTTGAATTGTGTCTCCACGGGGGCGGGGAGCTGGTTGTTCAATCAGAGCAACAGCGTGTGCTAGAGGGAGGAGGAAGGGGAGGGGCGGAGGGAAGAGGTGTATGGGGGTGGCATGGGGGCGGTGGGGTGCGGGAGCGAGGTGCGTGCGGAAGTGAATGTGGATGTCTGGCTGGAAACTAAAATTCTTTTTGTGAAAAGTGTCTGCATTGAACAGTCAGACTGAAAAATCTCTCTCTCTCTCTTTCTTTTTCACACACACACGCACGCACGCACGCAAGCACGCGCTCGCGCGCGCGCACTCATACACACACACACACACGTCAAAACGGCCTATTTCACAGTGACTATGTTCCAAAGTGTTCTTTACCACAACATATTAAGCCGCAAAGCAGTCACAGAGAAACAAGAAATGAGACTTTTGGACGCTTTTAAAATGACTGGCATCCATGCGTTCTGTGGCGAGAAGTAATTGGGAAATCCACGCAAAGCTAATTGAAAAAACAAACAAAAACAAAAAACAAAACAAAACAAATCCAAAAAAACCCACCAGCCTGATAAACATGTCTTGTTACTTGCTGACCCGCTCGAACGATCGATTAAACCTTTCACTATTTTCTAAAAATGACGGCAGCATTATATTTCTTTTACGTGTTGATCAAATTTCGGCAAATGAGGAGAAAAAAGTAGGGGGCTTGGGGAAAAGATAGCCGTTGTTGTGGCAGCAGCACGAGAGAGAGAGACAGAGAGAGAGGGGTGTGGAGAGGGGGGGAGAGAGAGGGGGAGGGAGAGAGAGAGGGGGGAGAGAGAGAGGGGGGGTGGACGGAGGGAGGAAAAGAGGGCGGGAGGGAGAGAGAGAGGGGGAGGGAGAGAGAGAGAGGGAGGGAGGGAGAGAGAGAGAGGGAGGGAGGGAGAGAGAGAGAGGGAGGGAGAGAGGGATGGAGGAAGAGAGAGGGGTGGACGGAGGGAGAGAAAGAGGGAGGGAGGGAGAGAGAGGGAGGGAGGGAGAGAGAGAGGGGGGTGGTCGGAGGGAGAGAGAGAGGGAGGGAGAGAGAGAGGGAGGGAGAGAGGGATGGAGGAAGAGAGAGGGGTGGACGGAGGAAGAGGGAGGGAGAGAGAGGGAGGGAGGGAGAGAGAGAGGGGGGTGGTCGGAGGGAGAGAGAGAGGGAGGGAGAGAGAGAGAGAGGGAGGGAGGGAGAGAGAGGGAGGGAGGGAGAGAGAGGGGTGGACGGAGGGAGAGAGAAGAGGGAGGGAGGAGAGAGAGGGAGGGAGGGAGAGAGAGGGAGGGAGGGAGAGAGAGGGGTGGACGGAGGGAGAGAAAGAGGGAGGGAGGGAGAGAGAGGGAGGGAGGGAGAGAGAGAGGGGGGTGGTCGGAGGGAGAGAGAGAGGGAGGGAGAGAGAGGGAGGGAGAGAGGGATGGAGGAAGAGAGAGGGGTGGACGGAGGGAGAGAAAGAGGGAGGGAAGAGAGAGGGAGGGAGGGAGAGAGAGAGGGGGGTGGTCGGAGGGAGAGAGAGAGGGAGGGAGAGAGAGAGGGAGGGAGAGAGAGAGAGGGAGGGAGGGAGAGAGAGGGAGGGAGAGAGAGAGAGGGAGGGAGAGAGAGAGGGAGGGAGAGAGGGATGGAGGAAGAGAGAGGAGGGAGAGAGAGAGGGGGGGGAAGAGAAAGAGGTGGGGAGGGATGGAGAGAGAAAGAGAGGGACGGAGAAAGAGAGACAGAGAGAGAGAGAGAGAGAGAGAGAGAGAGAGAGGATAAAACAAAAAGTCGGAAAGTGAAAGAGAAATATGCAGAAACAGCCAGCCAGCCAGAAATGGACAGACACACCAACAGATTAAAAGAGAGTCAGACAGATGATAATCATGACATAAAAAAGTTGATGATTATACAGTAAGAAGTTTCAAAAAGACACGAACTATGACGGTGACATAGAAACTATAGTGGATTCCCTTGTATAGAAAAATGAAAACAGTGGGAAAATAAAACCGCCCCATCACGTGAGCAACACAAGACTCCACAGATACAAGTCTTCCAAAGACAGAACCATCCGACACAAGCACGTGCAGGTGGAACAGTGTGACAAAACCCATTACTTTGTTCACTCCTACAGAAACTGAGAATAACAGTTTTTCTCAACCGAAGGGGATGGGGGTGGGGATTGCTTTACATGTTCAAACTAACGGTCTTTCTTGGCTTTTTCCCTTCTTTCTTTTTCCTATTTTTTCCCCATGTCCTGGTAAGATATTCGGTTACTTCACAACCCAAGCCTCAGAACAATGGTGTATAATGAAAAATCTGAAACCACCAGAAAAGAGGCAACCATTTGAAGCAATTCTTGTTGTCAGATAGAGAGGGGGCGGGGAGACAGAAAGAGAGAGAGGAGAGAGAGAGGGGTGGGGTAGGAAGGGGGGGAGAGAGAGAGAGAGAGAGAGAGAGATAACTTTGGTTGCACACAGAAATCAGTTGCTGTAAGTTAGCTCTCTCTCTCTCTCTCTCTCTCTCTCTCTCTCTCTCTCTCTCTCTCTCTCTCATTTGCCGGAGAAATGAAAATTGAAAGAGAAAGAGAGAGAGACAGACAGAGAGACAGACAGAGACAGACAAACAGACAGGCAGATAGACAGACAGACAGGGACAAAGAGACAGAGACAGAGACGGACAGACAGGAAGAGACAGTCGGAGACTGTCAGAGACTGAGACAAAATAGACACAAAGAGAAACCATAGCAGATGACGAAAGTGGGTCCCCTTGTACATCACACATCCAGAAAAAAAAACCCACAAAAAAGACACACCCCCCCCCCCCCCGCCCCCCTAAAAAAACACAACCAACAACAACAAAAAACCCAGCCCTATCACGAGCACAAGAGATCCATACAGTGTGATGTACGCTGCACCTCAGTCATCAGCCTTTAAGCGGCGTGGAAGGCAAGAAGATGATCGAACAGCTATTGTGAAACATTGCATGTGACGAAACAATTCCCCGCTTGCCCCCTGGGGAAACGGTTTTTCTCCCACAACATGTCATGTGTGGGTCATTGATCCTGAAGCTTACGTGTTGCCGCGCGGGCGCAGGCTTCAGGTTTACCCGTTGTACTTACCTGAAAATTGTTTACATGGCAGCAGATTACGTCAGGATGATAGTGGGTGTCTGAAAACACTTCTTTTCGTCCCCCAGTCTGGGCTCTAATTCAGATTACCCCTTCCCCAAAAATCAACTGCGCAATATACATATACACGCGTCTACACACACACACACACACACACACACACACACACACACGCACGCACGTATCCTCCCCCCCCCCCCCCCCCCACACACACACATACACACGAATACACGCAAACATGCACACGCTCGCCAGTATCGATTTACACGTCCAGCTGTGTTAGTTCACACGTGACCACCTGCAGCATAAATAATAGAGCGCTCGCATGAATACCTAAACATAGGTTACACACGCTCACATTTACAGGTGCAGAGGTACATCCAAAACACGATGCATGATAAAACACACACACACACACACACACACACACACACACACACACACGCTCTCTCTCTTCATTTGAATGAACTTGAGGCCTGCGGCCCACACTTGCAGCAAGTACAAAAGCTAATGAAATGTGATTTATTATCTATTTGACCTTTGCCATAACTGCATAAAACCTTTGTGGTATCATCTTGAACAAATCGGAAAACATTTGCGTTTAGAGGAAGAACACCCGTTCTCAGTTTAGCGATCATATCTGTAACTAAATGTCAGTTTTCCCTCAATGTTATCTGCACATTCTCAGTTCAGCTGTCATATCATAAAATGTCACAGTTTTACCATTGTGTTATTCATATATGATTCGATTACCAAATTTGACTTGAAAGTTGAATACAGCGAACATCTCTGACCGGTGTTAAATGCAGTCAACCAGTCGTCAACAAAGTTTGCTACGAGTCGTTGTCTTGGCAACGAGTGGGGAAATGTTGGTTTTTGTTTTGTTTTTCGTTGTCTTTCGTTGTTTTTGTTTTTTTCCAACACCATTGTTCAACCAGACAAACCAAAACCACATTTCTGGAGCATGTCTTTGAGCTTTGATGCCCAGACAGTTTTCAATATTCTTCCACATTTACCTGCATTAGATATGCCTGTGTAGGCATTCCATTAATATTCATATGCAGCAGTTTTAACCAGTGCTTGATTACTCTCAGGCTTAAATTTACACGTGTCGGATATCCATCCAGCTTTCCATACACACATTGGTTTGGTGTCTTAGCAGAAACGTTCAAGAAGCTTTCACATGCCTCTGTGTGTGTGTGTGTGTGTGTGCGCGCGCGCGCGCGCTCGCGCGCGTGTGTGTGTAGTGTGTGTATTTACTTTTTCAATCGAAGCAATAGGTTTTAAAGCCCAAACTTCTGCACCATATGAAATTACATCGAAAATCCTATAAAAGTTTGCAATGTCATTAAAATTGCAGAGAGCACGGGTGCAGTCATAGACAGCTTTCTTTCCTTGTTGTTTCCAAGTTTTGCACTCCCCGCACAGTGCTCAATTTTGCTGAGGACGTATTATCCTGAATAGGTATAACTGTTAACCACTTGTAGCCCCGTATCATCCAAATATCACTTCTCATTTCTACCTGGGTGAACCCCACGACTTTTGACTTTCCTGCATTCATTCAGAAAACACACCTTTCTTTGTATAATGTACAAAGGTGATTTAACTGGTTCTGCACGCCATGAGTGTTCTTGATAATGTGTAAGAGCTAAATCATCTGCAAACAATAAGAGGAACAATTCGGTAAGACCAGGTAGAAGTGTATTCTATATTTTGTTACCTCTTCTAAAGCCACTGCTATTTCATTCGTAAACAAGGAGAAAAGTGCGGGACTCAAAATACATCATTGCTTGACACCCAAATAAAGAAATTGTTTTAAGTCATTTCCTCACTGACACGGATACATTACGAAGCTGAAGAATAAATGGCTCCTAAAGCATTCAGAATGGTCCAGATAACCCTGCTCTGAAAACACTGCAAACAAGGAAGGGTGAGATGTACTGGAACTTTTTTTTTTCCCGATCTGTGAAAGTACCTCGATCTTCTATTCAAACATTTGTCAACCATAGATGACAATGTAGGCCTATATTTTTGATATGATCAGTTGTTGAATGAGATTTTCTGAAGCCTTCCTGTTCGTCAACAAATTTTCCATTCTCATCCATGCATTAGGAAAGTCTTGCTCATAGTACACTGTATAGATCTTGCTGACTACACCTAGCAAGGATACCGTCCCCTGTAGTTATCGGGTGAATCTGGATTGCCTTTCACAAAGATGGGTATGATCATAGCACAACTCCTCGATCTGTTCTGGGAATTCGCCATTATTGAAAATCCTCAAGCATTTCGGCAGTTACGAGAAAGAGAGAGAGAGAGAGAGAGAGAGAGAGAGAAGAAGAAGAAGAAGAGGAAGGAGAAGAAGAAGGAGAAGAAGAAGAACCACGTCAAGCAATCAACACGCAATGCATCACCAAAGTAATCTTCCACAGACGGAGGAAGATATCGAACAGTATGCAGCTGCAGCAAAACAACCTGGTGAAGCCGATTTCTCCTTTCCCTCTCAAAGACAAAAAATAACGGGTTTTCTCAACAGAAAGGGAAGATTATTATCGCATATTGAAATGTCTTTCTCGGCTTCTTCTTTTCTTTTCTCAGCCATGTGCTGTCGAAATATTAATTAGCCTACTTCACATTCAGAAACTTTGAACAATAGTGTAATGAGCAAAGAGAAAGCTTATAAAAAAAATAAAATAAAAAAAATAAAAAAAAAGAGAAAAAAAGAGAGACCAGAAATGAAAATTCTTTCAAGCCCAGTCCAGCAAATGGGTGAAAACACACACACACACACACAACACACATACACACACAACAGATTGCAGCAATTGATCTCTGTTTTAGAAGCATTCCGAAGTAATGTGCAAATAAAAGGTCACAACAAGTACGTGATGACTGTTGTGACACATTCTGAATTATGACAGGGTTTGTGCCGCTTGTTTTGGCCTGTCTACAACTGCTGTTCCGACAGAGCGCGAATTTCTTTGCTCTTCATACGTATTTTCACCCTCACTCCCTGTCTCCCCTCACGTTGTTTATAGTGCAATGCTCTCAGCGTTCTGCTTGCCATGGTGAAATACATGTATGCTAAACACATCATAATTGTTCTACATTTCATTTTGATCTGTTCAGCGGAGAGTTTTAAAGTGTTAGACATTGCTTTGTTCGCGAGGTGCAGCCGGCCGCGCTTAAATCCTTCCTGCACCACCACCAACATGGCCGCTAACATGTCTTCTGCGTTCTGTGAGGTCATGTAGAAAAGCTTCTGTATAGATATATAGCATTCAGTACATAGCCAACTTATTTCAGTGCGCGCACGTGTGTGTGTGTGTGTGTGTGTGTGTGTAGCACACGCATGAGCGAGAAACTGACAGACAGAGAATGAGAGACACCATGAGAAAGAGAACCACAAACACATCGAGATTTTGAGAGCTAAACAGATCTCAGTCCTTCCATAAACAAATGACCGAGTGAAAACAAAATCCAACCTTAACGCGAGCACTAAACATTGGCCTACATGCACAATACGCAAAGAAAGCCCCGACCAAGCGATCGAATAACTGTTGCGAACGACGCATGTGACGAACCCAATTCCGCGTTAGCTATCAAATAAGCACGTGAAAAACGGTATTCCTCATACAGCGTAATGTCGTGGTTGGACTATTGATTCGTAGACTTAGGTGTTCCGGAGCGGTTGGAGGTTACAGGTTTACTCGATGTAGATAGACTTAACCGTGACCATAACGTTTACTTGGTGGACAGCAAATCAAGTCTGAGCGATGGTGTGTCTGTGAACCCTTACCCTTTTCTTCCTTTTGCCCCGTTCCCCGCCCCAACCCCTCTATCCCTTTCCTCCATCCCCCAGTCAAGGCTCTAACTCAACTGCTCTATAAAACGATCAGTACTGCATGATGCCTGTGCGCTCTGCGCCAACCTCCACTACCCACCCACCCTCCCGCTTCCCTACCCCCACTCACGGCACAAGCCTGCAAATCAACTATCGATTTGTGTGGCCGCCAGGTCTAAGAATCTATATTCACATGTGGCCGAGCTATGGCATAAAATTAGAGCACGCACGCAGATATTAGGCTACTTGCAATGATGCATGCTGTTACACTCACACAGTCACTGTGTAGAATATAGTTACATGATGGAGTCTCCCGTCGGACCGACGGACGAGTAGGCAGGCAGGCTTATCTGTCGGTATGTGTCCTCATATAGGAGAAGAAGCTGATTCTGGATGCGCATCACTTCCCACAGGTGTTGCAAGGGAAACTAGTGTCTCCAGAAACTGAGCCCTGCTTCCTTCGCTCACGCTTCTCCTTAATGGCCAGCGTTCTCTTGTTTTCAAACGTCTTTATGCCACTAGAGCACAGCATCCTCCAGCGAGAGTGGTCAAGGGCATCAGTTTCCCAGGAAGCGATGTCTATGTCACAGGCTTTGAGGTTTGTCTTCAAGGTGTCCTTGAAGCGCTTGCAGGGTCTTCCAAGTTCGCGGCGGCCTTCCTTCAGCTGGCCATACAAGAGCATCTTCGGGATCCTGCTGTCTGATAGTTACATAAACCTGATGCATGTCTACAGAGAGAGAGAGAGAGAGAGAGAGAGAGAGAGAGAGCACGCGATGTTAACACAAAAGAGATGAAGATTTATTATTATCATTATGATTATATTCTCTTTTTTTCCCTTTTTTCTTTCTTTCTTTTTTAATTTTTTTAATTTATTTTTTTACACAATCTTATTCCTGTAACTGCCCCTTCCCCACCTTCCTCTTAATTTCTTCCGCATTGCCAAGCACACTGTGCCACATGAACTCCACACACACACACATACGCACACACACACACACGCGCGCGCGCACACACACACACACACAAAACGAACGAGACCACAAGAAAATGCAAACAAGAATAAGCCAAAACTGAAGGGATTTTGTAACAAGCCTGTCAGCCGCCGGTATTGATTACTTGAGGATAAAGTCCAGCCGGCTTTGACCCACCTGGACAGAACAGATCAGACCACCACTCTATCTACTGCGGGGGAAAAACGCCACATGGTTCCTATGGCAGTGACTACTGATAACTGGGAACCAGAGTATTCCAGAACTTCAGTTCGTCTGCCTCAGTGTCGGCCGATTTGCACGAAATAAAACGTACATTCTGTCATGGATAATAACAAAGTGACAAGAGCACGTGCAGGACAGTAATGAGGGGAGATGGGGGGATGGGGGGGGGGGATATTTGTGTGTGTGTGTGTGTGTGGATGCGTGCATGTTGACGAGTGCACTTGTACAAGCATGTATACCATTAAGTCAGGACTGGCAATATCACAAACTGTGACGGGGGTGCGGAGTGGGGAGAGAGAGACAGAGAATGAGGGAGAGAAGAGAGAGAGAGGGGGGAAGGGGTGGGGAAGAGAGAGAGGGTGAGAAAGATGATTGGATGTCAGAATCTCCAAGGAGTCTCTCGACAGCATGCAGACGGATCAAGGAGAAAAGAAAGTCGATCTCTGTGTAGGTTTATGTTTTTGCCAACAGCAGTGCCAAATGAACCTTCAGACACGGTTATTTTGTGCACACAGTAAATTTGCATCCACTTGCCACGTACTCATGTTTTTCATGTGTGCATATCAGAGAGAGAGAGAGAGAGACAGACAGACAGACAGCACATGTTTGTGTGCATGCCTGTGGTGTGTGTGTCCGTAGCCACTGTGTGCATTGGTTTATTTTCTGAGGGGTCAGTATATTTTCAAGCAATACAAATATGAGTATGGATAAACATTACAATATATCATTTTAAATGATAATAAGGAATTAAGAATTGAGAAATCTAATAGATGAAGAACAAATCCCCTAAATTAAAAACAAACAGCTATCCCTCATGCTGTGCATGATGATTTGATTCAACATAATGATCCAACTGTCAAAATTCATCACCTGAATTTATGCACAAATTCAGTGATTAAAATTTGATGAATCAGTCTTAAACTTACAACTGACATTGGAAGATGATTTGAGAATTCCCATGTGTGACTTTTTTGCACTGATTGCGACAGATAATCAATAGGGGTTGAATTCCATTCTTAAAGGGGATGCCCCAAATACGATAACTTACAAAATCAACTCATTTCATGGAAGTACGCGTTTTCTTGTTAATTTTTGCAAATTATTACATGGGAATGAAGGTGTTTGGTTAAATCAAGTGAATTGACCAAATATCACGCGCACATACAGAAAGAGAAATTGAAAGAGAGAAGAAGAAAGAGAACAGGAAAGAGGAAATAGTGAGTTCTGGAAAAAAAGAAGAGACATACAAACTCCATTCTGCATTTTGTGTAAGTGAACTTTTATTTAAAAAAATATTTATATAATATAAATATATACTGTACAATAATTTGTATATCATACGGAGAACGCACTGACTGGGGAAAAATCAGCAATATAATCAGGCACCATTGTCCAGAAATCAAAAGAGCTACTAGTATGAACTCAGAAATAATGACTTCTTTTTTCTTTTTCTTTTATTTATTGCACAGCAAACACAGTTTGTCTGGCAGACAGAGAGATGGAAAGGAAGGGACAGAGAAAGAGAGAGAGAAGAGACACAGAGAAAGTGTGGGGATGGGGAGGACAGACAGACAGACATGACAGTATAAGAAAGATATAAGCAGAGAAACAGTTATTACGAATCATTTCAAGTTATGTAATCAATTTTACAATTGAACCGAACACATTATAAGTTCTGGTAAATCTGGTGTAAAAAAAAAGAAGAAAAAAAAAGGGGGGTTATGATCTTATGATGCATACATGTATCTATAACTCCAAATAAATCCCTGGTTGGTTAAATAATTCATGAACTGAGGTAATTTGCATTACATTGTTCACACACTGTCAAACAGTTCATCAAATATTTATGTTGTACACAGAAGCAAATTTGTTTGTAAGTTAGACAAACAAGCAAATGAATAGGCAGGTGGACAAGTAAACAGACAGACAGAGAGAGACTAAGACAGACAGATAGACATACAGATAGAGGCAGACAGACAGAGAAACAGACACAGAGAACAAGAAGGGGAGAAAAAACAAGAGAGAGAGACACAGAGAGAGAGAGAGGGCATAAATCTTAAACAAATTCCATACAAAAATAAAACTACAAATTCCATACAATAACAAAACTACCAATTGCATACAATAATAAAACCACCAACCCATCACCCTGAACCAGATATTCTCTCTCTTTCTCAGTCTCTCTCTCCCACACGCACACACACACAAAATTGTTGAAAAAAAACTGCAACAGCAATCACAAACCAATGACAAAGACAAATCCCACTACAGCCAACAAAAAAAACAACCACAAAAAAAACAAAACAAAACAAAACAAAACAAAACAAAAATCTGGCCCACTGTATTTCAATTTAGAAATTGTCTTTCTCTCATTTGCCAATCGCTCACTCACTGAACGGATGAATGCAACTTGTGACCTAACTCCAGAAACAGACCAGTCACTGACAGCACAGTGATCAGTTCTCAACATTCTGACAGATCAGTATCCATGGTTTTCATGCAGAGGGGAAAGAAACATCACCCCCATTCAGAGATGATAGGAAATTTCTTTTCTGGGCAAGTGAGAAAAGTATAACACAGCCCTAGTGGGATATGCTTCACAGAACCCTGGTGAAAAAACAAGAAACAAAAAAAAATATATATACACGTGTGTATATATATATATATATATATATATATATATATATTTTTTTTTTTTTTTTTTTTTTTTTTTTTTTTTTTTAACTGGTCAGGAAAGCCTTACAGAGCCCAGGTGAATAGGCCTTATAGAGCCCAGGTGAATAGGCCTTACCGAGCCCAGGTAAATAGGCCTTATAGAGCCCAGGTGAATAGGCCTTACCGAGCCCAGGTAAATAGGCCTTACCGAGCCCAGGTGAATAGGCCTTATAGAGCCCAGGTGAATAGGCCTTACAGAGCCTATACAAAACTCTGCTGCCCGACTTGTCCTCAGAAAGAAAAGATCTGAGCACATCACTCCTCTTTTGCAACATCTCCACTGGCTCCCTGTCTCACACCGAATAAAGTACAAGATCAGCACTCTATGTTATAGATGTATTCACAAAACTGCCCCTTCCTATCTCTGCGGCTGCCTTCACCTCTACACTCCATCTCGCTCACTACGATCGGCTTCGGATCCACTCTGTTTACGCATACCCAGATTCAAACACTCCACTGTTGGCCGCCGTTCTTTCTCTGTCTCTGGACCTTGCAATTGGAATGAACTTCCTCTTTCACTTCGTCAAGTCTCCACACTCAGCTCTTTCAAGTCTGGCCTTAAAACCCACCTCTTCCCAAAATAGCCTCCCTTGCCTGCCTCTTCCTTGTCTTTAGTTTCTACAGTTTTAGAATTATGCATGCGTGTGAATGACTGGCGCAAAAGCGCTTTCATTTGTCTCTGCACAAGATTCAGCACTATATAAATACCATTATTATTATTATAGGCCTTACAGAGCCCTGGTAATAGGCCTTTACTGAGCCCTGGTAATAGGCTGTACCGAGCCCTGGTGAATAAGCTTTACCAAGCCCTGGTGAATAGGCCTTACTGAGCCCTGGTAATAGGCTGTACCGAGCCCTGGTGAATAAGCCTTACTGAGCCCTGGTGAATAGGCCTTACCAAGCCCTGATAATAGGCCTTACCGAACCCTGGTGAATAAGCCTTACCAAGCCCTGGTGAATAGGCCTTACTGAGCCCTGGTGAATAAGCCTTACCAAGCCCTGGTGAATAGGCCTTACTGAGCCCTGGTAATCGGCCTTACTGAGCCCTGGTGAATAAGCCTTACCGAACCCTGGTGAATAGGCCTTACTGAGCCCTGGTGAATAGGCCTTACTGAGCTCTGGTGAATAGGCCTTACTGAGCCCTTGTGAATAGGCCTTACAGAGCTCTGGTGAATAGGCCTTACAGAGCTCTGGTGAATAGGCCTTACTGAGCCCTAGTAATAGGCCTTACCGAGCCCTAGTAATAGGCCTTACCCAGCCATGGTAATAGGCCTTACTGAGCCCTTGTGAATAGGCCTTACCGAGCCCAGCAGAATAGGCCTTACCGAGCCCAGGTGAATAGGACTTACAGAGCCCTGGTGAACAGGCCTTACTGAGCCCTGGTGATAGGCCTTACTGAGCCCTGGTAATAGGTCTTACTGAGCCCTGGTGATAGGCCTTACAGAGCCCTGGTAATAGGCCTTACAGAGCCCTGGTAATAGGCCTCACTAAGCCCTCGAGAGAAAAACCTTACCGAGCCCAGGTGAATAGGACTTACTGAGCCCTGGTGAGAAAAGCCTTACAAAGCCTTGAAGATTAGGCCTTACCAAGCTCTGTTGAATAGGCCTTAACAAGCCCTGGTGAGAACAGCCTTACCGAGCTCTGGTGAATAGGACTTACAGAGCCCTATAGAACAGGCCTTACCTAGCCCTGGTGAGAAAAGCCTTACCGAGTGCTAACTACTGTTACAGAACCAAACCTAAAATATTTGTATAAATATACAAAAATATATATTTAAAAAATCTCTCTCTCAATATATATATATATATATACATACACACACACAATAATAATAATAACTACTGTTGCAGAGCCATGGTGAGAAAAGTACTCCTGCTGCTGAAGACAAAGCTGCACAGGGCAACAGATCATGCCCCAATGACTAAATGGGCATTACACTGCCCTAAGGGAGAAAATATCAGCAGTTCTGTTACAACTTACATACAATGATACTGTATTGAGCCCTGCTAAGAAGTGTTGCACTGCAGTGCTGTAATAACTGCTGCAGATCTCTTCTGGAAATCAACAACAACAAGACAAACAAACAAACAAAAAACAAAACAAAAATCTGGTGATAAAAGTTCTGAAGAAATTGGGTGAGTATAGCACTACAAACTCATAAAGGGCATGATAAAAAAATATTTTTCAAAAACAAAAACAAAAAAACAACCTATTCATTTGTAAACAGTGGTCCAGAAACAAAATCCATTTAATTATAGGAATGAGTCCAAAACTTCCTGTCCAAACAATGTAATTAATGTCCAAACATTTTCTCGAACATTTTCTAAATAAGAAAAGAAATGTGCCCCAAACCTTCATATTCAAAGTATGTTTCAAATATGCACAG
This sequence comes from Babylonia areolata, assembly GCF_041734735.1. Taxonomy (NCBI): domain Eukaryota; kingdom Metazoa; phylum Mollusca; class Gastropoda; order Neogastropoda; family Buccinidae; genus Babylonia; species Babylonia areolata. The sequence goes on from NC_134886.1 coordinate 10,752,612, forward strand.
GAGTGTGTCCACAGTCCAAACAAGTACCAGATAAGTCCGAAATTGTCCCCAACTCTTACTTCCTTTGAACACACTTTCAAGATAAGCACCAGAATGAACCACAATCTTTGTGTCCAATTTCAAAGTATGTCAGATAAAAATCTAAAGAATGTGTCCCCTATCTTCCTGTCCAGTTTCCAAATAATTATACACAAAAAAGCCACTAAACTTCTTGTCCAAATCAATTCCAAACAAATCAATATGTCCCAAAACTTCCAGCCAAACAATTTCAGGACCAAACAATACAGGAGTCTCTTAACTTCCTGTAGAAATAACCAAATAACTCAGGAATGTATCCCACATCTTCCATTCCAAGTCATTTCCAAATTAGCAAATAAATGAGTCTGAAGCCTTCAAAATGTCAAAAATAAATAACACGTCCCAAACCTCCCTTTCCCCCCAAAAGTAAAAATTCATCAGGAATGTGCCCAAGAGCTTCCTGTCTAAACAATTTATCAGTAAGTACAGGAATGTTTACCAAATCATTCTGCCCAAACATGAACAGAAGCTTGAACACATTGTTTCTTTTATCCTTGGATGCATAGCAGCTAACACACAAACATACACAAAGAGTGAAAGACATTTATGTATGCACAGGCATGCTGTACACAAACACACACACATAAGCACACATGTGCATCATATCATACACATAATGTACATCCAAATATACACAACATACAAATATTAATCTTTAGTTTTCTGTGGAAATTCAGTCCACATGAACATAATTAAATTTTTACATTTTATAATCATACATAATTCATTATCATAAATATATTATCATATGATAAAAACACCCACCAACAGACCACCAAATATTCAATTCCAAGTCTCCCTTCTGACTACCTTAGATGTACGTGAATCCTATGTGGATACATACAAATAAAGACATACCGAACACAAAATCACAAAATTGACCCATCAATCTTGTTTGACAGTTTCAGCAGCTATTTATTTATCAAATAATCTATAATATAAACTGCTGATGTTCACTTCTTCACTGTGACTTTTTAAAATGCTATGAACAGTTATGATTGTCTTACAACTGTTTTCACTTGAACTTTTCCCAGAATGATTGTATTCCTGTCATCCGTGTGTATGTATGTGAGGCAATTTACACACACACACACACAGATTATTTGGAATTAAACACAATGGACGGCACACACACACACACAAAAAGCAAAAAAAAAAAAAAAAAAAAAAAGCAACTGAGTCATAAACGGGAGAAGTAATACTACTGCATTCTGCACCGATATGAAAGTTACTCTAACATGTATCGATTCTCTCCTTTTGTACCCCACTACATGAGACAACAAAAGAAATATCACATAAATGTTGACTTTTTCCACAGCATACCGTGCATTTTGTGAATTTGGATTCTGTCATTAAAAAGAAGAAAAAAAAAGTAAAAATACCTGAAAATTTCAGCCTTATGGTGTTTGGTTTGAGGACAATAATTTGTGTTCTATTTCACCATTTTCTTTTATGTCAAAAACAAAAGAAACAAAACAAAAAAAGCATCAAAAACAAAAAGAAACTATCAACAGATGCACACACACAAAAACACAAAAAGTTACTAAATCAAACAAAAAACTACTATGGATATATAACAGAATAACAGAAATATTATAATTCCAGCAAGGAGCCAGTTACACTCTCACCAAACTTCTCCAATTTGTTGTTTACTTACTCAGAGTACAACTGTACTCACCAGTGGATACAAAATGGATACACTACTGACAACACGTGATGAAAACTGTGAACAATTCAGTTTCTGAGTACTCTGTCTCTGATTAGCTGATTGAAAATAAAATGACATACCAGTATGTCCTTACAGAGCAGTTCATGTGACTGATTAACTGGTCTCTTGGGTGACACTCAATATATCAAAACAAAACAAAGCAAACTTGAAGCATTCTTGTACAAGAGCAGACAATGAAAAACAAGAATCTTGCACCCCAGAGTGCAAAATGCGACAAGGTTCATTTTCCCACCCAAAGACTTTTTATTAAAAAGATTCCAAGATTTCTGAATACAAAGCATGTCGAATACAAAGGATATAATTCATGAGACTATACCATTTAAAATACTAGAAATCAATGCCGGTGCACTGGAGAACAAGCTCCGGACTCAAAGATAATGCGCGCACACACACATGCACACAAAGTGACAATTAATATTCTCACTCTCAGTTTCACTTACATAAATGGGGCTAGCATTTGAATTCAGCATCTAAATTTCCAAGATGAGAGAGAGGGGGGAGGGGGGGGGGGAGGAAAATTTATTTTATTTTTAATTTCTGCCTGAAATGTCAAGCTGGGATCCAGTCAGCAGTGAATTTTTTGTTTGTGTGTCTTCACACTGTGTTCAATAAGAACAAAAATCCACTTGTGTAAAAATAGGTTGTTGTCATTTTTTGTTAAACTGCAAAAGGAGTCTAAGTTTGATTCTCCATGCACTGATGCAGCAATATATATACATTCAATGATAAAGCAAAATACTTGCAGACTGTTTATTTAACATTGTGTGACTGTTATTTTCAAATTGCACTTTAAAGGGGTGAAGGTTTTCAGTAGTTACATCTTGTAGTACTAAACAAATCATACTTTTGCTCACCATCTGGAATGACTGTTGTCAAACCAAAAGTTGTGTGCTGCAACTAATTGGTAACAGAACAAGAAAATCTAGCACATCCAAAGGATTTATAAACAAACTGATCTGTTCACCATCTTGAAATATGGTTTAATCTGGAGCAATTACACTCCTACATGTGGAATGTTGGAAAGAATTTTCTTTCAGCATCAGTTATCTAAATTTGGTGTTGATAAAGTATTTCCAGAGAAAATGAATTTGTTTATGTTAACCATGGATTATACATTACAAACATACACACACAACCAAATCAGTGTTATTACACTTACAGACTCACTTTGTTCACACATGTGAGCAAAAAACACCTTCTCCATCTCCATTTCGTGTCCTGAATATGTTAAATAAGAACAGGCACTACTGAACACCAACGAAGTGACTTGGCAGCAGTGCAGGTCTCCTCTTTGGCCTCCTGGTGACCTAACAATCTCTGTGGACTGCTGGCGCTGGAATGGCTATAGACGAACCTGGGTGTGACTGTATTCATATGGAGGGCTCAGAATGAGTGGCATGGGAGTAATGTCACTGAAATGATGCAAATGCCGGGACAAAAAAAGACGTATCATATTCAAATTTTTCTTTTAAACAATTACAGTGGAGAATCTTTTTTTAAATTTTTTTTAAATGGAACACAATCTGTGAAACAAAAAATGCATGCCTCTGGCATATTTCTGAATTCTCCTTTCACATTTTTCTCATCAATATTCAGTCCATCCTCAAGAGTCATGGTTAAACAAGTATAACTATGTATGAAACATAATCTAATCTAATTTCAAGTTTACAATTACATTGGTGATGTGCTGTTGTGACTGATGATATGACAGATAATGAAACACCTGAAAGGAGGAGTTTGTATTATACTCCATGTTTGGTGTTTACATATACTTACCATGTCAATGAAAAAGTTTTTGTTTTCCTTCATGCCTTGTCGTTTCAATGTTGTTTTTAGTTTGTTTAAACTCATGCTTACATGTATTGTCTGACCAGTGCGTTGGGTTTATGCGATTGCGAAAGTCAGGCATCTGCTCCTTTAATTTTTTTGTTTAAACATAAATATATACATTATTTTTTCTTTTCTTTTTCATTTAAAATAAATTTAAATAAAGCAGTTGTCTTTCAATATTAACATAAGTTACTGATGGGCAAGTTACTACATTAAATGCAGTTAAAGATCTGTGAAGGAATTAATGCATTTGAGCAAGATCTTCATTAGAATTTCACTTTCAAGCAGTACACCATTACCAAGGATGTAAAATAAATTTATGCTGCATTCCACAGTGGACTTGAAGTAAGCATAATCCTCTTGTCAGCAGTTTAAGCATTTTCACGGGCTTTTGTAGAAGTAAAATCATTTTTCAAAACAACAGATCATCAACACAATAGTCTACAAAATGGTTAAACCAAGCGCAAACAAGCTGGATGACAGTGAACACACACACACGTGTGGGCCCAAAATATCTGCCCAAAGATTCTTCATTCATGTCTATTAGTGGCGCTTGATGTCTTCCAGCAGATGTCTGTTCAGGCAGACTGCAAGATAAAATCTTAGTTTAAGAAACTGTCTGAAATAATGCTTCAGGTACATACCTAAATGCACGGTATATTCTTTCGTTTGTGCACATGTATGCCAAGGAATAAAAAAATTATAAAAAAACACACCTAAAAAAACAAACAAAACAAAAAAAAAAGAAAAAGATTTTCCTCCATCAAGCAGCTGTCAATTTGAGAGTTCTCAAAACAAGAGATACAGTTTAAAATACATGCAAATCAATGGCCACCCGCTCATATAATGGTCAATAAAATATAAAAAAAAAGAGACAAAAAAAAAAGAAGAAAATGTATCATGGTATGACTCATGACAGTTGACACACTTAATGAAGCACAGAAACTATGGAACTGAAAAAGAAAAAAAGCACTTCCAAGATGGTTTTGCAAAACAGCATTTTTAATCAAACACACACACAACTATGACCTTTACCTTTGAAAGCGAGTATGTTCTGACCATGATGCATTATCATTCCAAATTTGATGAAAATCAGAGGAAAAACCCAAGCTCTATCAAGTATCATACTTATTGTTTTCTAGATCCAGATATTGTACAACAGGTCATGTTGTTACCTGAACTTTGATCCCTGGCAATGACTCTCACAAAGGGTTTTGTAAACTATGACTTCTATCAAGCCTTTTCTATTTTGCCAAGTGATGATTTTGACCTCTGACCCAACAACTTCTTTCCGCATGCATATCATCACATATGGGATGATTTGAAATGAAAGGTCTTATTCTACCATTTTTCCCAGTTTAATTCTTAAACCACTTGCAGCAGTCAAAAAATGCCAAAGTTATAAGTAATTCCATGGACTTATGCAAATGCACACACACACACACACACACACACACACACACACACACACATGAGACCTGGCTCACTTGGTTTACTCATGTGAGTCAAAAAACAACACACACACACCCTCCCCCAAAAGAAATAACAAAACAAAAAAAACAAAAAAACAACCCACCCCCCCAACCCCCAGAAAAAACAAATCCCCTCCATCATTCTGTTGTTAATTTCAGAGTTTTGAAAAAAAGTGAGGTGTACATGTCTGGAAATCAATGGGCAGCAGCCTAAACAATGGTGATTGATTTCACTACCTCTCGAGTTTCGTTGGTGTCAAGGTTGGTCTCCACAGAGATCATGGAGATGGTCTGAGTGCCCATGTCTCCAGTCCCACAAAACTCTTTGATGGACTGCACATGATACTTCACGGTCTCCATTCCCATAACCACGCCAGCCTTCACCTTGTTGGCAGCTGTGGAGCCAGACTCCATGATGTTATGCACATACACGCTCCCAGATTCCTTGATAGACTGGACGTTGCGTATGCCACTTTCTTTGATGAACTGCACATTGCGCTTTACCGTCTGCATCTTTCTGCCGACGCCATAGCGGAGCCGCCAGCGCACTTCTTCCATTGTGTCCACAATGTTTGTAGGCAGCCAACCACCGGGTGGAATGTCTTCGCCATTTTCTGGTGTGTGGATCTTGCGAGGGGAAGTGGTGGGGCTGACTGCAGTAGGGGTGGTGAAGGGGGTCTCTGGTGGGTAGAAGTCATCACTGAAACTGTCAAAGCTTTCATCATCCTTGCAGTGCGTTTCTTCAGTCAGACTTTGGTGCTCCTCGCTAATGGAGATGACTAGTGGTGTCAGAACCACCACCTTTTTCTTCCCAAAGCGCTTCTTGCCGGCCAGCACACTCATCTTGATGCCGCCAATCACCAGTCCCAAGAAGAAAAATCCTGCCGCTGTGAAACCTCCCATGATCATACTGCAACGAACACTGTCCACAACAAGACCACGATAGACTTGAACCTGATGCACAGCTGTGTCATTGCCAAGAAAGTTAAAGGCTTTGCAAGTGATATTACCATTGAAATAACTGCGAAAGTTGGTGATGTGGAGTTTCTTGCCTTTACTCAGCACAGACACTGTGGAGACAAGGTCGATACCTATGCCTTTATATTTGCGCTGCTGTTGACAAGAGTGGCAGTCCTTTTCCAGCTGTGACCAGTGTGATGGGTCTGCAAAATGGTGGCCCCAGGGTGTTACCCACAACACTGCCGGATCAGGATTTCCTTCAACATCACAGAGGACCTCCACATTTGCTGTATAATTCACACTTTGACTAACAAATTGATGTGTAACATTTGGGGAGGTGCAGTTGATAAAATCTATATCAATGTCTGAAATTTGTTTGCCTTTGTGGACCAGAGGGGTGGAGCATGTTGTTTGGTTGATTTTTTTCAGTGTGATTGTGGTGCTGTTGAGGACTGTTCTTAGGCCTCTCAAGGCACAGGCACAGTGGAATGGATTGCCTGACACATCAAGGACTTTCAAACTGGGTATCTCAGCCACCACATCCACAGCAAATGACCGCAGCATATTGTTTCGCAGACTCAGAATATTCACTGCGCTGAGACTGACCAGACTACCTGGCATCAGATAGGACAAGTTGTTCTCATTTAACATCAGCTTCTGGAGGCTAGGAACTCTGCTGAAGGCATCAAAGGGGAAATACATGAGCTGGTTAAAATCTAGATTTAGCACCTCAAGATAAGGCAGATTTGCGAACACAAGCTTGGACACAGAAGTCAGGTTGTTATGGCTAAGGTCCAACATTTGCAAATAGTGCAAATCCTGGAATGCATCTGGTTGTATTTCCTGAATAATGTTGTGACTCAAATTCAACGCTTGTAGCCGCATCCCAAGAAACACGGCATTCTGAACTTCAAAAATCTTGTTTTCTGCCAAGCTGAGTTTATGCAAAGCTGGCAGCTGAGACAAAAAGCTTGGCAAAGATGTCTCAGCAGTGCGGATGTGGACAAGGGAGTTGCGACCAGCATTACTGGTTCTCAAAAACTCATTAAATACCAAAACACTTTGTTGAAACTGCAGGCTGGCATTGCAAGTTATCAGATCTGGACTGTCACACAAACATGAAGCAAAACATGGCAGTGGTTGAGCGTGACGAAAATCTAGCACCTGACAGAAGGAGTAGCTAACAAACAGTCCACACAGCAGCACCAAGGCACTCCACATTGCACTTTCCATCTTGTCTCACCTCCCTCTCGTATTACAACTCAGTTCACTGACATGCCATCAAAGTCTACAGCAGTGAACACCACCACAATCTGGTCAACATCAGCCACCTGATGGTTTGGTGGGGATGTCAGCTGACATCACTGCATCACCTGAAAACACACGCCATAAAAACTTTCAACAGAAAGTTCAAATTGAAATATACTGCAGTGCTGTTAATGTAAACATTAAATGATTACAAAGTTAATTACAAAGTTCTACAGTTTATTTTCCCATATGGACTTCATGATAACATATATATATATTGTTTTTGCTTTTGTTTTTATTGTCATCCTATTTTTCATTGTTATTATAGATGCAAGTTCTTGTTGTCTAATAAATTAATGCATTATCATTAATGATTTAGCTCATTATTATTTTGATAATGGTTTCCCAAGAAATAAAACTTCCATGTGTTAGGTCTTTGTCATCATCATCACACATACACCACACAAACATACTGTATACAGTGTATTAAAAAAAAAAACCCCACTGAAAATAGCATTGTTAAAATCAAGCTCCATGACACCTATGGACTATAAAAAATATATCTTTTCACATGAAGCTATTCTTTAACAAAGCTGTTTGCATGAATGTGATGTATGGAAATGCTCCTTCCCCCCTCCCCTGCACCCCTCCCCCTGCACCCAAAAATGGAAAAAAGATTGCAACACTAACCTCTGTTAAATGGGTTATCAAAACTAAAATTTTAAAAAATTCAGGCCTTAGCAGAACTAAAACAGCAGAAATGTCCTATGACTCCCTCCACTATTTCCAGATCTTCGATCTAAAAAAGTAAGCAGTTAACTCTCTCCATACGAATGGCGAAAGAGACGACGTTAACAGCGTTTCACCACAATTACCATCATCAAAATATTGCAAGCAGAAGGCTCTTATACTGAAGAGGTGAATGTTGACAAAGAATACCACAATTCTGACGACGGAAGCTAAAGGCTGGGTCATTCAGACACCCACTGGACATCCAAGGGGTCTGTGTAGAGGAGAAGAGAGGACTGGCCGTACTGAGTGAATTAATTGGGATGAGTATCACCCATGTTTGTTTTAAGTTTAACTAATTATCTAGAACCAATTGTCTCCTTTTTATACTTTTGCACTTTTAAAGATGACAATGACAAAATGCTTTTAAAACCAACCCTCCCCTTTTCAGACTTCTGCGTTTTAGTTTCAGTTTCAGCAAATGTTGACAAATTCAGGAAATGTATTCTCCAAATCTGTAAGTGTGAAGCAACAGGAATCTGTGATCATGTTAATGCGAAGCTCCGTTTTCAACAAAGTTTATAATCATCAAAACTGTGAAATTTCCTTGAAAAGAAGCTCGTCCTGACGTCAAACGATGGAGAAGAACAAAGTTCGAAAAACAAACTTCCTGTTCATCGAACAGTGTGTGACAGAATGGATTTGGAAATCAAAACGGTGGTATCAATTGGACAGGTTATCTGACCCACTTCTGCATAACATCTAAATAATATTGCAAATGAAATAAATGCATATTTTCGCATGATTAGATCGATACGTATGTAAATCTTCAAGAATACTGAAAATCCAAACCTTTGTTAACGATTCAGTGCAGAACTGGCGGCCATCAAAATCAGCAGCTGTACTCTACTTCCGTTTTTTTATTTTTAACTTCCGGCTGTTCCATTGCCTTCACATACACCGTCGTCATTGTGTGTTTCGGTTTCTGTGGAAAATCCGCGATTGAGACACCTTTGAGTCATTCATCACGCAAGCTCTTGTTTCACAAATCTTTTGGATTTTCCTTATAGAAAACCATTTGAGCAGCGTTGTTGCTATAAATACTTAAAGGAGAACGTGGTTGACAGTTGCATAGAAATTACCACTGACGTCATTTCAGCTTCATTAACATACACAGTCTGCATCAGCCATATTTGTTGTTGCGGCGAGATAGTCTTCGGTACTGGAGACCATAAGGACCCGTACATATTTGTGTCGTTGAAAGCCGTCTCCTTCAAGATTGTTTGATTGGTTTCAAAAAGAAGATGAGGAGAATCGTTGCTTTGCTGGCCTTGGCCAGCACAGCTCTAGCGATGTCAGGTAAGTTATTTGATCTTGTTTCTGAACAGTAAGTAGACGGGTAGAATTCAGTCAAGACCAATTTTATACAGTTCAGATCTCAAAGCATTTTAAAAATAGGCCTATTATTGATCTTATCTATTCTCTAGCAATTATGGGAGTATGTTTACCATCACATGAATACGCAGTCAAATTATATGAGAAGACTGGCACGATTTCATCAGAGGAATCTCTGATTGTGCAGATCTGGAGAGGTCGGACTCGGAACACGACATAAATTCATGATTCACATCGACACATGATTTAGTCTGGATTCCTTACACATAATATGGCGGATAGGCAAATACCAATCTTAAATCTAGAATGACTAGGTCTGATCAAGATGTAGATAAAGACGTTCACTGTTCAGAAGTGTTCCACTTTTCGATCACATTTCAGATCAATTGTCTGGGGATTTGGATTGAACACAAGCAAAGCCAGTTTAAATTTTTATTAAGACAAGACAACAACTATGATTATAATCTTAGGATAAGGGCAGAATGGGATTAGCTTGAGACGTGAACATCCTTTTTTTTTCCATGCCAGCCAGCACTCCAGTCTATGTGGGGTCTTTGCCCACTCTTGTTGGCATCCCACATTATTGTGAAAAAGAAGCTCCCTGTTGTAGTGTTCACTTACACAGATTACATATATTCTTCGGAAATCAAAATGGTGACAAACTGTTACTAATCAATTTGATTTTATTATATAAGATCCAGAGCCTGAGTTTCAGTTTCAAGGAGTCAAAACCTGTAGACTATACACCACAACTGATGCTATTAAAAAAAGAAAGAAAAAAAAGAGAAAAAGAGGTGTGGATGCCTGACCTTGATCAAGTTGATGTAAACCCAAAGCACTGATCAGTTGAGAATGAATTAGTCACCACAGTGTAATGATGTTCTAAAACACAAAGTATCTCTAATTCAGACAAAAGTAGTATTTTAGAAAAAAAAAAATTTTCTTCTCCATATTCTGCTCAGGACATCAGTGAGAATGACTGGAATGGGAAAATTCCAGAATATTTGAAGTGATTGTGCACGTATAACCCATCAGATAAAATTGGCAGTGACTGAAAACAGATCTTTTCTCTCAAGGCTTTCCGAAGCATGTCTGGTCATGGACACCACTTTTTATTACATTGTATACATTAATTTTGTGTGATTCAGATTCAGAAACTTGTCCACTATAAAGTTCTGAAGTTAACAGTTAAGAGAGAATATATATATATATATATATATATATATTAATGACAAACTACCAGTAAAACATTAAAGTCTCTAATAGCACTATTCGATCATAAAAATATTTTATCTTTTTCTTTTTATTACGTTAACAATTCCTTTGTTGGCAAGAAAAAAATTCTTCCCATTTGGTATATCTTATATTAGTTATAATTTCCTTTTTGTAATTCAGTATTGTGATCTGAACATAAGTTTTGGGTTGAACTCGGTAAAATGGTAACTTCAATTAGTTCAATCTTTTGTGTTTTGGGTTGTCATGGAAACAATGAAATTGAAAATGGCTTTCAGTCAAATGTTAGCCATGCACTATGCAGTTAACTATACAGATGCAATCTTTATTTCATCATGGGGTTTCCTTTTTATTTATCATAATGAAGTTCAGTTTAGAAATTTCAGTTGTTTTACATTTTAAAAAATTCAAAGAAATTTGAATAGTTCACTAGTTGTGTGTGTGTTTTTCATAACTTTTAATTTTATTTGTTTATTGATCTGGGCTTACAATGAGAATAACTTTTTAAAAACCCAGTAACACAATTAGAAATGACTATGTTGTAACCATTCTACCTTGATACATTAAATCTGCTGAGTAAAGTGTAAACCTAAAAGTGAAGAGAATAAGATCAAGGGTGATACATGTAGTAGATACTCCAGGTCCTGATTACCACTATGCCAGGATACATCTCATTTTGTAAGTTGTATCTGACCGATGTATCTTGTCAGCAGCATTTGGCCTAAAAAAAGTTATTTTAAAAAAGATTTTAGATTTTAATTTTCCTTATCCATTATAAAGGTAACGCAAATTCACATAATTTCAGCTGATTACAGTACCAGAGGCTAGGATTATTTTCACCACATAATCAATGGGTCATTTACAAATTAAACTGGTCAGCAAAAACAAACCTTGATTTCCACCCCATTAGGTCACCCCACACTAAAAAAAAATAGTAAATCAGTTTGTACTTTGTCCATTTGGTTGGTATATATTATTTTATTACATATGAATCTCTAATGTCTGTCAGATTTGAAAGAGTTGAATAACAGTAATCAAGAACAGTGCTGCCAGGTTCCTCAAGTTCCATTTGAAATTTGATTCAGATGGCATGATGAGTGACCTTTTAAATTTAATCTAAATTTTTTAAAGCCTGTCGATATTTGAAAATCCAAACATTACTGATCTCTGGCTTATTGTGAATTTACACAGTTGTAGTCTAAGTTCAAATAATATTACTGATTTTCAGAAAAGTTACAAGGTTTAATCCATCCAGTCCAATGTATTTTTTGGTTGTTTCACACCACACCATTTTTAAACAATAGAAAGACTGATATTCTTTGTTCTTGAACTATCATCTGGTTAAAGAAGAAGAAAAAAAGAACAAACATTCTCTTTTCAAACTATTCTGGTTTGTTTAAACAAAGAGGCTAGTATTATATATACATATATATATATATATATATATATGTATGTATGTATGTATAGTACCATTAGTAGTAATTAGTGAAAGTATCCTTAGTCCTCTGCATCAAACATGTCCCTCATCAAAGTCTCTTGTCAAACATAAATGTGATATACCGGGTAATATACAGTTATTAGCAATGTCAGTCTTAGTTGTGCACCTGACATCATGTTCTTTCATCAGTCCCTCATGAAACAAATAAAATGCTGCTTGCAACTGAGTTACTAAAATAAATCTTAGTCCTCTGCATCAAAGATTAAAGCACTTGATTAGTAATTCTATCACTGATCACAGAAATCGGCAAAACACACCTCTGCTTTCATTATCTCTTTTATATCTTTTTTTCCACACAACATTTACAGTTGCAACAAAACACAATCAAAAGAAGAAAGATTGGTCTTTATAATTATATTGATATATGAATCAGTTGAAAATTTGCATATAACAAATCCACAGAGCTTCATAGAAATAGTGTCAAATATTAGTATTGTGCACACTTGGTCTTTATTTTGATTTGAATCAATTGAAAAGATGCAATTAACAAATCCACAGAGCTTGATAATCATAGAAATAGTGTCAAATATTAGTGTTGTGCAGACTTGATGGTAGCACAGTGGAGTGGCTGCCAATTGTATCAGTCCCTCATCAAACAAGAACAAGATACAGTGATCAAATGAATAATTCACAAAGGTATATATTTTTACACACCTTGCAAAAGAGTGGCCTTTCGCCTTTGTATTGTGTCTTACAGAGCCCGACATCACCTTCCAGTCCCACATGCCATACTTTATCAGCTCTGCTCAGACTGCTGCCAGCTTCCCTTCTGTATAACTATAAGAAAATGGTAACACTGAGAGGCAGCAATATCAGCTCTGCTGCCAGCTTCCCTTCTGTATAAGAAAAGTTTTTTAAAATGGTAACATTGAGACAGCAGTGCTTGTTGTGGACCAAATAAATGTACAAATTCACAGAAAAATGATAATGTTAAGATTTCCCAAAGACATTGAGATAACTTTAAATCTGTGTTAATTAGATCTGTATTAGTTATAAAAAGAAATATCTTAATTATGGATAATGTGCATAAATGTGGATAATTTAAACAAATGCTGTTTGATTTTTTGTGTCTGTATTTAAGTTGTAAGGATATCGGCTTTGTTATGTTGTAGGTCTCATTTTGAAAAAGTATGTGTGTGTGTGTGTGTGTGTGTGTGTTTCACTCTGTGGGTGTGCACACACACACACATATGATATATATAATATATATACACATTACAGTGCATATGTGTATTTTGTGACAGTACATGTGTGTATGTCACTATGTATGTAAGAGTTCCATGGGTTCACAGTGTCATGTGTGTTACTCTGTGTGTGTGTGTGTGTGTGTGTGTGTGTTTGAAAATTGCAACTTGCATGAAGGACACAAAAACTTTAAAAAGAAGACCTGATCAAGTGTGCCACCTTTTCTGCCTTGTTATACACAGAAAGTTTTGAATAATTACTGAGTATGTATTGGATCCTTTTTCAGCAAAAAAAAAAAAAAAAATGATATGAATAGAGCATGGCTGATTGGTGATTTGAATTAAAATTGAAAATTACTCTGATTTGATGTATAAGCAATTTTGATTTGAAAGTTTTTATCAGTTCATTGTGGTAAAACTTTGTGACATTTTTCTTTCCATTTTTTTCACAGAACCAAATGCTCACAAGCCTCAGATAGTAGCTCACCTGTACAATGACTATGGGCGACCTGAGTTTCATGGAATCGTCCGTGAAGATGAAACTGAAGTCACCTTGCAGCACCCACTGACTGCCACTGACAATGATGATGTTGGTGGTGCATGTAAGTTATGTGTTTTGTTGTGTTACAGTTGCCTTTTTTATTCTCTCTTGAAATTCAGTTTTATTTGAGTTTATTTTCAATTCAAATTAACTGCTGCAGTTTATCATTTTTATACAAAATGACCTTTAAAAAAGTATAATAATTAATAGCATGTATAATATTGAGTTGTTTGGCATTTTATTATGAAGAAAATACTATTTATGGTGTTTGCAGTTCGAAAAGATAGTTAAGTAATGCAATAAGACCGTCAAGCCTTTTACAGTTCTTTTACTAACATGACAGCTGTACTATTTCTGGGATATCGTGTTTAACACTCAAAGACTGATAATGTTTGAACTGCCATGACTGCATTGAACTGAAATTAAGTTACTGGTGGATTGGATCATGATGGAGAAATATTCAGTGCAGCATCCCCGCATGCCTCCATCTTCCCCCTTCTACCCTCTCCCCCATTATCCCTCCCACTTCCTGTTCACCACTGCCCCACACCCTCCCTGTCCACACTGGCAAATGTCAGACTTGTTGATTGAAACTGAACAGAAGTTAGAACTTTTGAAGTCTTGAAGATATTATGGCGGTAAGAAATAAAATTTGGCTCTTCCAAATTTTTCTAATACTACGACGAGTATGATACACACACACATCAGTTGAAACATTTGTGTTGAACTTGAAGCCTACTGGTTGTTCCACCAGTTCTGGAGAGAAATCTTCTGTTTCAGCTTTCATCTGCGCTTTTAAAATCAAAGAGAACAAGAAACGCCCCAGAAAGTATGAGCTGCCCTTTGAGGTGCAGCTGAAAGAAGAGGGCAGTGGAGAAGGCGTGATCCGGGTCAAAGAGGGGATCCATCTGGACTATGAGAAACGCAATCATTACCGCTTCTACATTGTTGCAGAGGATTGCGGCTCTCCCCCCAAGGAGTCAGAAAGGTGGGTCTGTTGTTTGGAGGTCTGTTGAATGATTGATAATGCGCTTGGTAAAATTCATCAATCTGATTAAGAGAGTAGTGTTGATAGGTCTGTGTGCTATTGTTAGCCATGTATTGTATGATTGATTGTACCTTTACATTAGCATACTAGCCTAAAATTGTATTGTGTGATTATGTTACGATTCCAGTGTATGTGCTTATGTATCATACATATATATAGATGTTTTTTCTGTGATAATTTGGAATAAACAGAAGAGAATTCATTCTTTCCACACTTAACAGTCACAGTGTGTAATTGTTGCAGATTAAACTGTATTTTTTTTATCATGAACATCTTATTTTATTTACCTTCCAAATCCACAAAATTTACTGAGTTGTTCCTGACTTGAGTTGTTCATGTTTTTTGTGGATTTTCCCCCATAATATATGGTTTAATTGTGGTTTAAGACAGCGTGACATATGTTATCTTCTTCACTCAAAAGAACATTATACTATTGACATTTTTAATGTATACCATTATTCTAAAGAGGTACCAAATAAACAGAATAAAAATTTCAGTCAGTAAAATTATTTACTACTTTTTCATCAGCCATTTTGTTTGAAAATTCTGTAACTGTTGGATCCATTCTGCATGTAATAGTTACTTTTGTTACTGGTAACACCTCTTCCCCTGACACTCCGCCTGCCTCACCTCTCCCCAATGCCCACCCCACCACTCCTCTTGTGTTTCAGTTTCATTTGTTTTTACTTTTGAAAAGCAGAAAATATATGTGAGTCATGAAGGCTTTACCTCTTGTTAATATGATGAAGCCCATTACTAGCATACTGTTTTGGTGAGAAAAAAGAAAATTGGCAGGCTGCCAGTTCTTAACACATACCACTGTAATGTTTTCTAGTCGGTCATTATTGCTGCCATTTAATCCTTTCACTTTCTAGCAGGGATATATCTGCACTTTAGGGTGGTGAGTGTTTCTGTACAGTGTTTGTGTTATGAGCAACATGATAGTTAACCCTTTTGCTGCCAGGAAAAGATTTAAGTGAAATCTGTTTGCCAGGGTTTTTTTTTCCACAAAAATTCTGTGCTCTTTATTATTGGAGAAAGACCCATAAAAGTTTATATTTTCTGAAAGATAAATGAATAAAGAATACAAAACACATGATGTTTTCCCATTTTATATATTTTCGCTGACTTGCTGTTGTTTTGAAATCAGTGTTTTGTTTTTTGTCACATATTCAACTTGTTCATTAGAAACATTAGTCAGGTAATTTGCACTAAAATATCATATTTTCTGGACAAATGGATAATATCTGCACACACAAATTATACTAGAAGTAGAACAGTATCAGTAGCTCAAGGAGGCATCACTGCATTCGGACAAATCCATATACGCTACACCACATCTGCCAAGCAGATGCCTGACCAGCAGCGTAACCCAACGCGCTTAGTCAGGCCTTGAGGGAAAAAAAAGAAAGAAAAAATAATAGATAGATAAATACATAAAAAAGAACTACTACTACTAATAATAATAATAATTATAAGGCGCAAAAAATTTGATGAATTCAACTATAAGAGTACAAAAAACAAACAAAAAACAGCCACAATAACAACAACAACAAAAAAAGGAGAGGGATACACAATGCGTCGTAACTTCTCCAAGTGATAATATGGATGTGGGGCCATGTCCCCTCAGTCTCCACCCCTCTCTTCTTCACCCCTCTCACATGGTCACATCATCCAGTTCTCATCAGACCGCGCTGGCTGAGTGCCAAGAAAATCACTTACACTGTGTCCTGCTAATAATTCGGTCACTTTCTATCAGCTGTTACAGCTGTACAGCCGGCATCACTCACTGATAGTCATATCTTGGCCAGTCTCTTGATTGCTCCTTTTATTTTCTGTCAAATCATCCTATAAATGTTCATCACTCGACACTGTCTTCTCCTTTGAATTTATGCTTTAATTCTTTCTGAGCATTAGCTAAAGAAAGCAATCTTGGTTGATTTTAGTGCGCCATGATCACATGTCTTGAGCAAGGTGTCCGACATTTTGTTGAGCAAGCGAGGAGAGGAGCCGGGCAAACGTTCAAATAAATGACTGCCTCATGATGTAGATGGGGTTTCTAGTTATGAATAGAATCTAGAAAGATTGCCCAAGCTAAAGCTACAACGTAATGCAAACCAGGGAAAAGTCAGAATATTTCAGTGATGAGTTATCTCGTCATTGTGGCATCGAAGCATACATGCTTGCGCTGACGAGTTATCTCATCATATAGGCAGCCTAGGGGTTAAGGAAAACATCATTGGTCTTGGTTGTTGTGTCATATACATTTGCAAATATTTTAGCACCATTTTCACCTGTAAGCAGACTCCCCCACCCCACCCCACCCCCACCACCCTCCCCTTTAAAAAAATTTTTTTTAAGTATTCTGTATATTTGTTTTTCCTAAACTAAAAATCTTAGTTATTTTCAGTTCATTGGGAGTGATCTCATTGTGTCAACTCTTAGCATGCAATTTAGGGTAATATTTTCCATTCATTTTTCTTGAAGAAAACATAAAACTTAAAAGCATTGTTTTAATTTTTGTGATTTTTTGGTTTGATAGGTTGGTGTAGTTGTTTTCTTCAAAAATTACAAATAGTTCCAGAAGCGAAATGGTTAACCAGAATATTAATTGAACAATTTCATGGATTTGACAAATACTGAAAGAGCATGAGTGAATGCACTGAGTGCACATAGTAGCTTTGAAGGTTTACAATATTTTTTTGTTGTTGTCAGCAGTGTAGCTTTCTGCTCATTGGTTCTAAAATCTCCTCCTTTTTTGGTGATTGCTGTGGTGGTATCATAGTTTACTGATCTCTAGCCATGTTTGTAGGGGGGGGGTGGGGGGGGTTGGTTTGTTGTTTTTTTTCTTCATTTCATCATGTTTCTCAAGGATGTGTGTTTTTTGTTTGTTTTGTTGTTGTTGTTGATGTTGTTTTGGGGGAGGGGGCTTGGAATGATTTGACTTCTTGTTTTCATTTATAAGCTGTGCAATTCAGAAGTTAAAAAACAAGAACCCCAATTTATTTGGAAAGTGTGATCTCAAATCAAGAAGGCAAAATTCGGTGTCTCATATTGGTTACATTTCACTAATTTGTCTCTTATAAGTTATATTCATTATATAAGTAATGATCATTCAGAAGCTGATAAGAAATTGATCAGATCTTAAACTTTCATTTGCTACAACGCAAGTGATCACTACAGACATTGTAACAATTGTTTTGGCATGGTTTTCAGAGCTGTGGTTCTGATCAAGGTCAAGGATGTGGATGAGTTTGCTCCCCGCTTTGAAAACGCCACCTACACAGTGGAGGTGGAGGAAGGGAAGGTGTTCACCAACCTCATCCAGCTCCGTGTCATGGACGATGACGCCTCTGATGCCTATGGTCAGGTGACGGGCTTTGAGATCCTCACCCCAGGCGTTCCCTTCCTCATCAACAAAGATGGCGTCCTCCAGAACACAGAAGCCCTGGATTACTCCCGCCACCGCAACTACATTCTGAAGGTGGTGGCTGTGGATGGAGGATCACGTCGCTCCAAACCAGTGTTTGTCAACATCATTGTGAAGGAGCAGTGCCGCAGTGGGTGGATGAACGTCCCCGCCCTGGTGCGTTACACGGCAGGAGAGGGCCAGAAGCGGGTGGCCGACAGCGCTCAGCTCCGTCTGTGCAACAAGGGCTGCGTTCCTGAGGAGGTGAAGGTGAAGGTGACATTGACAACCAAGCACATTGGGAAAGGCTGCGACAGGGACACGTATTCCATCACCTCTCAGCGCAAACTGTGCGGTAGGTGTCAGTATTGTGGTTCCTGGCTTGTGTGACACAGTTTGTGCACTGCATGCAAGAAAACAGTCTTAAGCACAATGTATCATTTGTTTTGCTTGTGAGTCATCTTTGTCCATAAGGTGAGAACAGGAGATGGAGAGGGTTTATGGATCGGATATAGGGAAGCGGATGGGGGATTGGACTTCGAGAGATTGTCATTTAATTATACATACTTAACCATGACCCACTAGTGCAGACTCCGTCAGGGGTCTGATTCCTGTCCTGTGCAAACTACTACCCGCATATGTGGAGAAAACGAAAGTAGCTACAGCCGATAACCTCCTGAAGTAGGTTACCTCCCCTTTGCATCCCTGACTAGCGCCCTCTTTTTCCGGCAGTTAACTTGACTCCTGCTCCTGTGCTCTGCATACGGCTAAGTTTTTTTCTTATTTTCTGTCTGTCATTTCTTTGGCGCTCTTGTTTTGTGTCTGATGATGAATCACAACAGGTCACAAAACTACTTGGCCCGACTGGGTGATCGAGCTCATATTAAGGCGCGATCACAATCAACCGGCGGACACAGTGAATACTTAGAAAAATCGTGTTGGCGCTTACTTTCAAAAATTGAAATGCAAAACTCATTTCCTTACTCATAGAGAAGCGGATGGGGGGATTGGACTTTGAGAGATTGTCATTGTGTGTGTCACAATGTGTGTTATTTTGTATCACTTTGTTTTCATTTTGCATTTGTTGAAAAAAAAGAAGAATGGCAAGGTTTTTATTTATGTTTGTTTCCTGATTAAGCAAGAATGCCAAATATTGACCATTATAACTGGTGACTGGTTAGTCTGTTAGTCAACTTAGTGGCATGACTGGAGATTAACTGTATTATTTGCAAGATCATTCATCATGTGCATTTGTGTGACATATCATTCTGTCAGAAAACCTTGGAGATGAGCATATTGACTTCTTAGGTTTTTCATAAAGTGTCACTGTCATGAATTATTTTGCGGCATAGACCTCAACTCCTGCTTGTAACCTGTCTACATTCCAGTGTTCATTTTCATATTTTTGGAGTTGTCATCAATTTATCATGATCATGGTGTGACATTGACAATAAGTGCTTGACACTGATTTGATCATACATACATGGTTGAGCGACTTGTCCCCCATCAGGTGCCAGCGGGGACAGTGTGGACCTCCTTCCCTCACCATGGCAGGCAGACTGGACCAAGAGCCTGCCCACGGATGACGGCCACCTCATGGATCAGATCTTCTCCTTTGATGGGAGTCACAATGCTGTGGAGGTGCCTGCTGGACACTTTGACCACCACCTGGCCAACCACTTCACCATTTCCACCTGGATGAAGCATGATTTCCCGGAAGGAGGCCCAGTCAAGTCCCACGATGCACCAAAAGAGCACATCATCTGCATGTCAGATGCAGACGGTGAGTGTAACCAGGGAAAAAGAATTTTTCACAGCAGAAAGAGGGTTACATTTTGAAGATCTGTCATAGATCAGCCCATGTAGAATCAAAGGTTTTGAGCATGGATGAGCCCAGATGTGGCTGTTTATAGGTGATTTCAGACAAGCAGTATGGCATCTGCCTCAGATGATAGGGCAGCAGTATAGCTTTTAATGCTTTTTGTACAGTGGCAGTCAGCAGAAACTAGATTGCAATCACTGAAGTGATCTAACATATTGAGTGGACAGCACTTTTTCGATTTTTTGTTGAGGGTGTAATATATATATTTAAGAACAAAATTAGCATGCTTTCAGAGACATTGGGAAATGTATTACTGAAGATCTGTTTTGCTTTCTTTCTTTTTTCCTTGGGAAACAGCTTAGATAAAAATACATTTTTAATTATTTGTTTTTAATTGATCTTTATTATATTGGGATGTTGTTATGTGTATTGTCTTTAGTTGTCATGTATTTCAAAATGTGTTCAGTTTTATTATTTCAGCTTAGGTGTTGTACATTCACATTAACTGGTTTTCATTCTATTGAAGCTGGTGATATAAACCCAGAGTGGTTTTCTGAAGCATGAAGCATTTTCCACAGTTTGGAAATTTGGAAATAGATTCCCAGATAAAAAAACAAACTTCAGTGTGTTCTTATGACAGGATGAGATGACTGAAAAATCACCATGTACGTCGTGGATAAACTGGCAAATTCCCAGGTGAAAATCAGAATAAAAGAGAACATGAGTGTCGTTATGATGAATGAACTGGCAAATCCGTAGACTAAAAGAGACTGGATGGATGTCTCTATAACAAAGTTGTGTGTGTAAAGGGAGAAATATCTTTGACTTTGATGAAGCAACCAAATCCGTGTTAAATAAAGAGAGAGAGAGAGAGTGTGTGTGTGTGTGTGTTTCAGTTTTAACATCCATTCTCATACTGTGATTTTGGATGAAAATATGTGTGTGTATGTGTATTGTTGACAGGGATGAACCGTCACCACTACGCCCTGTGGGTGCACGCAGAGAAGCTGGTGTTCCTGCTGCGTCAGGAGGACGTCAAGCCTGAGGACATGGACAAGTTCAAGCCTGCCGAGTTCCGCTGGCACATCCCCCAGATCAATGATAATGATTGGCACCACTACGCCATCAGTGTTGATTTTCCTGATGTGAGTGCTTGACAATGCCAGTGGAAGAATAGGATGTCAGACATATCAGACTTGTATCTGCTTATATCTGTGAAATTCTGGTATGAACATAGCTGCTGACTTATGTCAGTTTGTTACTTTTCATATCAGCTTAAACAGTGGCTTTGTTTAAGTCTGAATTTCTTTCTTTGGTTAATGTTGAAGTCATATTCAATATTTACTTTTTATCTGTTTATTTACTTTCTGCTTTTTGTTGTTGTTGTTGTTGTTTTTGCTAACCCCCTCATGCCCCCCCTTTTTTTATTTTTTTTTATTTTTTTTTTACAATATAAAAATGAGGCATGATAATAAACAATTTTGTGTTATATTCTGTTTGTTAAGCTTAACACTGCAGGCACAGGGAAGTACATAACAATTTAGTGTTTACTGGTCTGTATGTGCATGGTCAGGTGATTTTATCTTAAGCTGGTTGAACTGCAGTGTGGCATCATGTTGGTTTTTTGTTTTGTTTTTATCATAAAGCACAGTGATGAGGAACTTGTTTGCTAAGTATGTTTACATTATAATGTAAAATAAGATCTTGTATTATGATAACGGGAACTTGAATATAGTTTTAATGGGTGCTCATAATCATTGAGACAAATGGAGCAGACTCCGTCAACCCATTGATGTATTATCTGTTAGGTCCTAAGTAGGGATTCTTTTAACTTTAGTATAACCTCCGTACCTTCCTGTTTGCTGCACCCAGTGTTGGATTGAGTAGTGTTGTAAATGTTTGGCACTGAATGTTTGACTTTCTCAGTTTTGTTTAAAGTTTAAATCTGTATGTAACACCTCTTGTTAGTAGAATTCTGCTTTTTTCATCTTACAAAAAAGTGTATGTGTTTACTTAAATTTTCATAATATGTGAACTTAATTTCATTTAAAATGTTTAAGGACAGTAAATTACAAATGTTGATTTAATTACACATACTGAGAATGAAACATAAATGCTCCCATTAGGACCTTGACAAGAATTTAATGTGAATTTAGTGCTTCTCTTTTTTTATCTTAAAAAAAATCTATTTGTAAACAAGGTCTTTTCTTCCTTCCTGTGAGGTCTTCAGTAGCTCAGTTTTCCCCATCATATTGCTTGTACTGTAAGATCTTTGGTAGCTGAGTTTTCCCCATCATGTTGTGTAGGTACGCCTGTACTGTAAGATCTTTGGTAGCTCAGTTTTCCCCATCATGTTGTGTAGGTACGCCTGTACCGTAAAGTCTTCGGCAGCTCAGTTTTCCCCATCATGTTGTGTAGGTATGTCTGTACTGTAAAAGCTTTGGCAGCTCAGTTTTCCCCATCATGTTGTGTAGGTACATCTGTACTGTGAGATCTTTGGTACCTCAGTTTTCCTCAGCATATGTAGGTATGCCTGTACTGTAAGATCTTTGGTAGCTCAGTGTTCCCCATCATTTTGTGTAGGTTAAGGTACACCTGTACTGTAAGATCTTTGGTAGCTCAGTGTTCCCCGTCTTGTTGTGTAGGTACGCCTGTACTGTAAGATCTTTGGTAGCTCAGTTTTCCCCATCATGTTGTGTAGGTACGCCTGTACCGTAAAGTCTTCGGCAGCTCAGTTTTCCCCATCATGTTGTGTAGGTATGTCTGTACTGTAAAAGCTTTGGCAGCTCAGTTTTCCCCATCATGTTGTGTAGGTACATCTGTACTGTGATATCTTTGGTACCTCAGTTTTCCTCAGCATATGTAGGTATGCCTGTACTGTAAGATCTTTGGTAGCTCAGTGTTCCCCATCATTTTGTGTAGGTTAAGGTACACCTGTACTGTAAGATCTTTGGTAGCTCAGTGTTCCCTGTCTTGTTGTGTAGGTACGCCTGTACTGTAAGATCTTTGGTGGTTCAGTGTTCCCCATCTTGTTGTGTAGGTACACCTGTACTGTAAGATCTTTGGTAGCTCATGTTTCACCATCATGTGTAGGTACGCCTGTACTGTAAGATCTTTGGTAGCTCAATGCTCCCTGTCTCGTTGTTTAGGTACGCCTGTACTGTAAAATCTTTGGTAGCTCAGTTTCCCCCATCTTGTTGTGTAGGTACGCCTGTACGTGGACGGCAACCTCCTCTTGACAGACGACACCAACTACGAGGAGATTGACGACTGGCCGCTGCACAAGTCGAACCATGTGCACTCCACCAAGCTGGTGGTGGGGGCCTGCTGGCAGGGCAAGCAGCTGCAGTTCAAGGACCACTTCCGCGGATACCTGGCCGGCCTGTCCATGCTGAAGGGAAAGACGGAGAGCGAGCGCGTCATCAAGTGTCTGCACAACTGCAAGGAGAACCTGGACTTCCGTGGGCTCTCTGACATGTCAGCTGGAACAGTGAGTGTTTCTTCTTTCACCTTTCAGTTGATGGGATTGTTGAAAGGGAAGGGGGTGGTGAGGGGGGAGGAAGGGAAGGTTGGACAGAGGAGGGGAACGAGAGAGAAAGGTTTCAAATTTGTAAGATTTAAAATGTAAAGCAGCTTCAGTTTACTTTAATGAAGAGTGATTGTTGCTTTCTGTTATTGACATAAGAAGAGTTATTGAGACTGGAGAGAGAGTGAGAGAGAGAATGAGGAAAATTTATTGTTTGTATCATCCATTGCAAACTCTGTTTTGGCTCTTTTATCCTAATTTGATTTGATAAATAAAGATCTACTGACGCTGTTATATTTTCATCCGTTTGGATCAATCTTTTTACATGTAGGTGTTTTATGGCGCATCAGTTTGATGCAGAACCTCTGCTGGATTGTAGCTGGAACCACTTTAAAAAAAAAAGTAATATAGAGAATTCAAGTTTTTGTAATTTGACCACTTTGTGAAAACGCTGTGAACAGAATTGTCCATCAAACTTTCAAATTCAGTTTGAGAAAAAAACAACAACAAAAATACGAAATAATAGTTAAAGGACACATTTTGGGGGGGGGGGGGAAAGAAAAGTCCTTGTAAGGTGTGGTCAGCAATATTACAAGCAGCTCATGGGTACGTTTCCCACAGAAACGATGTTGCACAGTGTTTGGTATGCAATTTTCTTTTCCCACTGTCATTGTCCACCTATATTGTGTGACATGTACTTGATCCTGTTGTGAGACAGATGTTGGCAGTGCCATGTGGTGTGTTGTAGGTGGTAAGCTTTAATGGGGACATGACGGAGTTCACAGTGACAGGCAGGCAGGTGACAGAGGTGGAGAACATCCTGCGACAGGTGACTTACGTCAACGCCCGCTCCTTCCCCACACCTGGCCGTCGCAACTTGCGCATCGACACCACCGTCATGTAAGTTTTGGGGGCGGGAACAACCAGTTACGAATGTGGATGATTTGTATGGAGATACTGTGATCTGAAACAGCTGCTGATGATGCAAGTGCTTGTCAGGGTAAGTTTGGTTTTATTCAATGCCCAGACCTTTTGCGGATGTTATGATAGGTTTCAGTAGGTATTGGTTTTATGGTGTTAAGAACAGTTGAAATAGATATGCTGAGAATTTTATAAAAATCTGGGAAATTATTCCTACCTGCTTCTTCCTGTTGCAAGACTGGACTGTAAAGCATAAGCATGATAATGTTGATCCTAACCTTAGTATATTTCAGCCACTTTCAGAATATTGTTCAAGGACTCATCTTATGGGTAGGTTCAAAGACTTTTATAGTCTTGATTTTCTGAAACACATGCATTGCATTCTACTGTCAAAGCAAACAGTAAGACTGATAGATAGTTGGAAAGCAGGGAAGTCTTAAACATATCCAATAATTTCTGTATTGTAAATCTTATTCTGCTAATGATAATGCACTTTGGTTTCCCTTGAAGTATAATTTTTTGAATAAGGTTTCCAAGCTATGCACTTTCAGTTATATACTTTGGCTGATGAGTTATCAGTCCTTGTTTCCTGCCAGCTTGCATTTGTACAGTTTTCATTTTAAAATAGCAGGATGCATGCAGAATATATGTCAAAAAGTAGAAAGGTTGGTTGTTGTTTTTTCCTCAACAGATATAGTGTTGTTGTTTTTAAGATTTATTTTATTATTATCCTTTTTTTTTCTTTTCTAATTAGTGTTTATTCTAACAATTGGTGACCATTGTGATGTTGAACAGGTGCAATGGGCAGAAGGTAGTGATCCCAGCAGTGGAAAGCTACGTGATGGTGCAGGAGCCCCCACAGGCCATCATCGTCATCAATGGAGCCGCCAACCTCACCCGCTTGGTGTACGAGTTTGAACGGGGCCTGCGCATATTCCATGATGTGCACATCTTTGCAACCAGCCAGCCTGCCACTGGCTCCATGGAGGATGAAGAGGAGGCATATGATGATGAGGAGGATGAAAGCAGTGAGGATGTGAAGGCCACACAGCATGCCCAGAAAGTGGACCAGATCAAGTCTGAGCGTAAGTGGCTGGGTTTATGTCTGTGTTTATTGTGTTTCTGTGGTCAGAGGTAACATCTAAAATTCCTGTTTTGTTTACATGTCAAATTCTGTATTGATTTTAGTTTCTATTGGTATCATTCCATTTGGGAACTGTTTAATGGTGAGAAACGTCTAAAAAGACTGGAAACCAGAGGGGTGGCTGTTCAGACAAAAGGAAGATGATGCTTTGTGCCATATTTCTGAATCAAAGGCAGATAGCAGATAACAATAGAATGAGAATCAAGGTGGCTTGAAGTTGAGTCCATGCGCCTCTGACATTCAGCACATGTATTTAGTTTTCACAGAGAGTGTTAATCTGCAGTGCATAGATTTTGTGTAAGGCATTTATTGATCTCTTGCATGCCTGAGATTTCCTCTAGTTTGCAATTCCTTATCACCACAGGAAAAGAATGTTTTTCTTTTCACCCTGTATAACAAAAATAACCACTTCATCAAACATTAATATATCTCTGAGGATTTTTAAGGATGGTTGCTGTATCAGTACTTTTAACAGTTTAGACCAAAAAATCATGAAATTTCTGCAACATGATTGTTATTTGCCAGACTGTGTATATTGCTTATGACATGCAGAGAACAGAGTGTCCAGCAAACTATTGAACACATTTTACATGATAATCCACAAAGCATTAGGGATAGCACAGTCAAGTGTAAAAGTAAGTACCGGCACCTGCTATCACAGGCTGCGGGAAAGCCGGCAGCCGGCCGAAATTTGTCACTTTTCACTTGATGATTTTTGTGTGAAATTGTGTATAAATCTTGTTTAAAACATACTGAAAATAAAGACAAGCCATTAATCTTTCAATCCATTGTTCATTTATTTACTTGTGTGCGAGTGTATTCGTGTCGAGAACTGCCTACCGTAATCGGCAAAACTGATCCCGTATCGCGCTTCCGCCATTGCGGATATTCCCGTTGTCCGAGGGTTGGTTGTTTTGATTTCTTTATAGGTTGTGGAATTTTCCATCCCCAATATTCAAATAAGGTCAAACCACAAGGCCGAAGCCTAAACAAGTTCCACAATCAGTTATTTTATTAATTTGCTTCATAACAAAGAGCCAGCACACCGATCTGGTTAAAAGGACACATTTGAAGGATTTCTTCGCGATGTAAATCTATAAACACCATTGCTACATCATAGTGATAGAAAGCTTATTTTTTGCTGATTCAAATGGTACCAAAGGTCAAGGTATTCATACGCACTCAAATATACCGCAGCCAATGAAAAGCACACTTTTAACCACAACACACATTCACACATTGACTCAACTCGGCGACGGCGGCTCCTATGAAATCGACAAGCGTTGATGCTAACATTTCAAACGTTTTTGTCATCCAGATAAAAAATCACCTGGGTAAGTATTACAAATTTTACAAATCGATTCATGTTTAATTGATCCACGTAGTTTTTAGGGCTTATTAATCCATAGGATTCTGATTTCATGATAAATGGAGCAAGCGTTGACCGCTTGACGAAGTGATCAACATGTGTTTCCACCAGTTGTGTTTTGCGTCAGTGCTATTTTATTCTAGACTGAAATATTGTATGAAACCCGTGTAATGAAAAGTAAATGCATTATTTTGCATTTTATTACATTGTTATGATCCTTTTAGGATTCTAAAAGAAAGGATCGCCAATTTAAATCAAGACAATTGTTCATGACATAGACCGGAAATAACCACCTCATAGACCTGTGACTTAAAAGTTAACTAGGTTAACATAATTATTGAGATTGGTTTGTTATTCCTCATTGTTAACTTAGTTAAGAAATAAATACCAACATTAATGGAATATACTGATTTATCTCACAATTTGAGCAGGGAGAGGTGGGATCAAAGGCCATTGTACATAATTGTTTCATATCATCAGGCTCTTTGTTTACATTTGTCAATACACTCTCTCTCCTTCCTCTCTCATAGTTTTAGCGCACGCACGCACACACACACACACACACACACAGACACAAACACACAAGCTTTTGTGATAACACTGAGTGACAGAATGATGATTTATTGTGCAAAGCATTTCATACCCAGTGTCTTTGCTGTACATGCAGGTTTCACTCTATAACTGATTCATATGCAATACCTTTTGATAACAAACATTAACACACGTAACAAATGTTAAATAGCTTTCATTAACAGAAAAAATCCCTGTTTTAGTGACGATTGCAAATATTAATGTAATTGTCCATAGAGAAGAGCCTTGCCAGGTTTTCTCCCTCTCTTTTTTTGTTTGTTATATTATGGTCTGCAGCAATATTATATAAACCTGTTCTTATATGCAAATACCAAAGCTACATGAGAAAAAAAACAAAAACAGAAAAAATACAGACAATGCAGAGCTTATAATTATGTACACTCAAACACAAACATGCGTGTGCGCAGCATAAATCAATGAATTGATGCACTTGCAGATGCAATCAGTATATGTATAATACATGCATGCATTCCAGGTAGCACACACTGAACCATCTTTGGATACATCATATCACAAACCAATATTTGAACATTAGTGATTTAGCCTGCATTGTGTTTTGTGAACTTGTAAACCATCTGTATCAGAACAATTTTTTTTCAGAGCCAATGGATGTTGATACAGCCCATGACCTGTCTTCAGAATCCAGCGACAAAGCTGAAGAGGAAAACACTTTTAAGGATATTGTTTTCACCAGGACTGGAGAAAATATGGCTGTCTTCTATGACAGTGATTTTCATGTCGGAAGTGTCTGAAATTTTTGGACCAGACCAGGCTAACGTGAACTTTCTACGCAAATGTACTGTTGCCAACAACACGTGTAGCCACATAAGCCAGAAGATGAGAGTATTTCTGCAATGTTTGTATTTTCTTCTGGTTTTGAAGTTACAATGCAGAATGGCTGAGTGAACATGGCACACTGAGGAAGATATACTTGTTGTACAGAGATATGCATAAATCTTGTTGACAGTCTGTGACATTGCCACCAACCTCCCTCCCACACCAGCAAACCCCCACTTTTTTTCTCTTTTGTGTCATTTTTTCAGGCTATGGAAACAGTTTACAAACATAAAGTAGTATTGACAAGTTGTTAAGATTAAAAGAAATATGTTAGACTTTTTTTTCTTTTTTTTTTCTTTTTTTTTTTTAATTCACTGTACCTCAGACATATTCATTTTCATCATATGAATAAACCAAAATTGCTTGTTGATGTTTGTATATTACTGTTTTGAATAGAATTGTTTCTTGTAACATTCTTAACACTCGTGCAAAATTTGAAGCAAATCCATCAAATAGTTTTTGAGTTAGAGTTGTTTTAAGTTCGACAGCTTTTGACGCCACTTTTTCCATCGCACAAATTAAGGAAAACCTCATTTTTAAAGGCCAATTATTCATTTGTAAATCAAGTTAATTGTACAGAAAAAAAATAAGCAAAATCACTATGTTGTAAGGGGTCCAAATCATAGCTTTCAGCTGTTTCCAATGCATATGTATAGATTTTGTGTGGCTGTCCTCTAAAAATGCCTTATCAGGGTATTTTGGACATATGAAACTGGCATTTTTGTCAATTTTGAGGCTCTGTAAAATAGAAACTTTCTGTGTAATGGATGTGTTTTTTCTTTTTACTTGTTTTTATATGTTATGTACTCATGAAAAGTAGTAAGTTGGGGCTGCTGTGGAAATGATTATGCTATTCAGGTATCATTGAACTTGAGGAAAATTTAAATTTACCAAGTTCGTCAGGACGTGTCATCTTAAAACGGCCATATCTCAGAAACTAAGAAAGTTAGAGAGTTCATTCTTTTTGTGTTTTGTCTATTTTTTAAAGTAGTTTTTCATAAAATGTATCACCAATCTTTTTTTCTATTTAAAAATTTTGACTGCCGGTACCTAGTAAAAGGTACAGTTCACATAGTAAAAACAAATTGTTTTTCTTTGTGGGTAATGATTTGAAGACTTGAAGAGAGGCCTGTTTCAAGGGCATACAATTCATCCTCAGGCAATTTCTCCTGGAGATTCGAGGTTGTTTCCCCATTCACTGTCAAGTAGGTCAGTAATCTATATAACAGTGTATCATATACACCCAGCAGGAACACAGCAGTGTTTGATTATGAATGTAAGTCCCATGTAGAGTTTCAGGCAAAGGATTAACACATATTTGGTGTACTGAGAGTAATTATTTTGACAAGACTAACATGCAGGGTTACTGAAGCACAAGAAATGTTGTACAGGAGGGATGACTGACTGCATGCTGAACGAATCCATTAGTATTATTATCATATCAGAAGATACTGTGTGAGAAAGATGAATGCTTGCTCAGAGGATGTAAGCATGAACATTTACTAGATCAGAAGGTAGCAGTGTTGTGAAGAGAGATGACTGCCTGCTTGTACAGAGGACAGCCAGAAGAAGAACTCTCTGCTGGTGGACATGTGCACGGTGGTGGCCGAGCCTCCCCTCAACCTCTTTGTGGAACACCTGTCCCTGCCCACCCGTCTACTGGAAAACCGCAACCTGGAGTGGAGCGAGACCAATGATGGGGTGGTCATCTCCAGTAAGTTTGTCATCCTATTGTTTGTGGTGGTATAATACCAGAGTCCAGCCCCTTTAACGCTGTCATTCATTCTGCCTTTCAAGCACACAAAACTGCAGCTTGAAAAATGAAGAATGATAGGTTTCCACAGAACTAAACTCCTCCTCTTGCCACTATTTTCTTTCACTGAAGTGATAGTGCGTCCACCTTCGTTATACCCTGAAAGGTAGAAGAATATTTTCTGTGGAAATTATTTTGTCAAATCAGTTTTCACATTATCAGTATTTTAAGATAAATGTCTTCTGTCTGCTGAATTGTGGTCAGATCTTTTATAATCAAAGCATGTTTAAGATCTTAGCTTGTGCAACCTATCTTCAATTCAGGCAACAGAACCAAGTCAATTTTGATTCAAATGCATGTTTCACAGGAGAGACAAACAGAAAAGTGCATGAATAGCTTCCCTTGAAGCTCTGTGTCATTGGAATCAAATACCACTATCATTAGTTGTTAGTGATTTTGAATAGAGGCATCCTTTGTTTGTTTTTTTGTAATGGGATTTCCGTTGATGTTTTTGTGTGTGTTTTGGTTATGGCAGGCTTAGTGAAGTGTGCAGTTATACAATGGCAAACGAAAATGGTCGAGCATTTTTCATCTCTCTCAGTGAATGCAGCTGAACAGAATTCATGGTTGATGCGGAAAGTGAGAATGAAGATTTTAATGTTGTAGACATGGAAATAAGGGATCCAGGATGGAGCAGATCATATATATTTTGATTTGTACTTAGATGAGTATCAAGCATTTTGTGTAGTGTGTAAAGTTATGTGGAGTTCAGTGATTGCAGAAGTGATAGGCAGTACAAGATCTGGTGTGATTTCTGTGGTGGTGTATTTTTTCTGAACTTTCGCAGTATACAATGAGCGAAGTTCTAAACGCTGTTAGCAAACCTCTTTAAGGGCTACTGTCTTCAGCAGATAAAGAAATGACACATTTTAGACTTGACTTTGGTAAAAAATGTATTTGTGATGCCTTGAAACATTGATGGTATGTCTGTTTTCAGATGCTGACAAGATTGAGAATTATGAGAATGTAATTCGCAACATTCACTACTTCCACAATGAGCCCAGCAGGCTGTCCAACCGTACACTGACGCTCAGCTGCTCTTCTCAGAATGGGCGCTTCATCAGCAACAAGTTTGTTGTCAGGGTCAGTATGTTCTCTATGTGTATGTACATGCACATGTGCTTGCACATTTTGTGTGTGAAGTGTGCACTTAAAGTGACTGTGATTTTGTAACGGTAAGTGTGTACATGTGTGCTCATGCAAATACATGCCAAAGTGCTGTTGTAGCTGTATATGTTCTTCGAACTATTCCCTTTGCACTTTCTGCATCATCAAATAGTGGCCCATTGCAAAGAGTTAACATATTGATATTGCTTGCAATGTGTATATTCATAGAACTATAACCCTATGCTCTATCAGTATCATTAAATAGTGGCACACTGCAAAGAGTTAACATCGTTGATATTGCTTTCAGTGTGTTTTGGCCATATTTGCACTTTAGAAAAATTATCATATATCCGGTTTCCGTTAGTATGTTATGGTAGAAAACAATCACTTTGGGGCAGTTGAGTTGTGTCAGAGTCTATGTTTTGACATAGTTTGGTGTGTGTGGGGTTGTGTGTGTGGTATGTGTGTGGGGTGTGGGGGGTTGTGTGTATACAGGTAATTTATGAGAAAGGCTGAGAGGGGTTTGTTAGTGTGCAATGTGTTGTGTGTGTTACAGTTGGTGGCCCTGCACGACATGAGAGACAGCAAGAGCTTTGCCCACGCTCAGGCCAATCCAGTGCATGTCCAGCAGAACCTGGTGCCTGCGTCCGGCCAGCACAACGCCCATGCCATTGTGGCCTCTTCCACATCCAGTCAGTGCTTACCTTGTCTCTCCTCAAACTGCTTAGGACATAGAATAGTGCTTGGGTGGGTGGGGACAGGGGACTGGGCTTTTGGCAGCAGTGTGTCGTTTTGCCAGTATGTTTGTGTTATGAAGTATGTTATGTATCACATGCAGTGGCTTCTTGCAGAAGACTTTATTGGCTTATAATTGATGTAGATTTATATGCTTGTATGTACATTGTTTCGGACAGAGAATGTCCCGTATACATTTTTTTATGCTTGTATGTACATTGTTTCGGACAGAGAATGTCCCGTATACAAGCTTAGAGGCAGATTTTTGGGTTTTTTTTTTTCAAAAGTTCTTGTATTTATTCTGAATTTGATTATTTATGAATTGTCATTATTTCTTTTGCTGTTATGATGACATCACTGCTCTTGAACATGCATGCATGAACACACTTTCACGCATACACATACCACTCATGTGCAGTGCTCCAATCCAACAGCACAGAAACAAAGAGAAAGAGGAACACATTGTTAATCAGAAAACACATTGATGTCAACTTTTAATCTGTACACACATACAGTCTGTGTGCATCTGCTAACACTTGAGCATTCAGGAATGTTATTTGATGTGTTCTGTGGACAAATTTTAAAAAAAAAGCTAATCACCAACAATAAATGAACTGTGATTTATCATATTAACTAAAACATTAAGAGTTGTGAATGAATGTTGTGTATCGGTGAGCATTCAGCCAGGTCTTTTGCTTTGTTCTGTATGAGTGTATGCAAATATGTGTTTCTAGAGCGTTTAGCGATGTTTGTCATGATGTGTTCTGTCTGCGACAGACTTTGGCATGGCTGCAATCATTGTGGTGTGCGTGGGGTTCCTGCTGTTCATGATCATCCTGGGGGTGGTACGGATCCGTGCGGCCCACCGCCGCACCCAGGTGGTGCATGTGGAGGAGAACCAGGACATGGAGTGGGACAACTCTGCCCTCAACATCACTGTCAATCCTGTGGAACAGGAGGTGGGTGCACAAATGCATGTATGTGCATACACACACATAGACACATACACATACCTTTCTCTCTCTCTCACACACACACACACACACACACACACACACACACACACACAAACACACATACAAACTCTCTCTCTCTCTCCCTTTGTCTCTCTACTACTACTACTACAACTACTACCACTTCTGCTACTACCACCACTGAACATGTGAACTGTGTGAGTCCCATTTATGGAGAATGCCGTTCTGCCTGTCCCTGTCACGCCTCATTTAACAGTTGCCTAAAGAAGATCCTGTGACTCAGAACATACTTTTTCTCGTGACTTTTTTTTCCCCCACTCCCATCAACTGTAGAAGCATTATTCCTGTCCTACTCATTCAGAGTCTCCCATACATAGCCACAACTGGGTTTGTCTGCTACAGATAGTGTCATCAGCCCACAGGAACTATTCATGTTCTATCCCCACTTTATCACCATGCCTTTAATCCAGTCTTCATGGAATGAACGTTTTACTGTTTTAAAAAGTTTATTATAAGGGGAGGTTACCTACTTCCGGGAGGTTATCGGCCGTAGTACTTTCGTTTTCTCCGCATAGGCGGATAGTAGTTTGCACAGGACAGGAATGTCAGACCCCTGCCGGAGTCTGCACTAGTTGGGTCATGGTAAGTATATTATTTAAACGTAATTTTAGATAGAAAATTTCCTTTATACATGTATGTATGTATATATGTGCACCATGTTCATGTCTGTGGTGTTGATTAAATCTGTTCCACCCAGATCATTTCCGTGGTGACAACCATAAAATACATCAACAAAACAAAGACCAGTAGCTGCTGTCACAATCCTGGCTTATTAAAACAAAGCACAAAAAACTGTAGTTGTGATGTCCTCCTCCTCTAACTCAGCGGTCTATTTATCTTTTCTTTATATCATGGTTCACAGAATCCATGCTAGCACATGACATCACAAGCATACATGTTGTATTACAGTTCTGAATTAGGAATTAGTTTTGCAGTGTAATGTTAACACTTCACAGAGATCAGGAAACAGATCAAAGCTGCGATACTTATCAAAACCAATACAACTTCACAATCATGATTTTATGCACAGTGTCTTATTTTTGGCAAACCGTCTGTGCTGAATGCTGACAGAGGGGAGGAAAGCTGGAATGGCCATCCAGAAATTTTACTTTGAACAACAAACATGTCAGTCGAAATTGTGGCCTGCACAACATTACCACTTGTGGGCAGAAACTTGAACATTCTGCTCTTGCACTTCAGTGTGTAAATCGGTCAGTGTCTCCCACCCCTTGCTCTTGAGCAGTCGTTCAGAGCTTTGAAATATTGCATTATTTGTTCTGCCTTCAGATTTTTGAATATGAGGACAACACTCAGCCCAGCTTCCATGATGACAGCGACACAGATGACGATGAGAGCAGCATGCAGGGGGATTATGGAGAGAGCTCAGAAGACGAAGCACCCGTGCCTGCTAAGGCACCCACCAATGACCTCGAGTGGGACCACTCCAACCTGGGCTTCTAAGTCCTGTTCTGTAGAAAATGTGGTGTTGAAGGAAGAGGAGGGTGGGTGGTAGGGAGTTTTGATGACTTGAACAGGGGGAAGTGAGCAGCTGATTAAACAAATTGGCGGCCTACAGAAGTCATAATGAAGTCAAAGACAAGTGTATTGAAGGCAGTAGTAAGCCCACACCACATTACAGGACAGACAAAGGCATTGGCAGGGGGTAGAGGACACAAGTGGAAGGTCTAAGTGGAAGTGGAAGGTTGGGTGAGAGGGGAGTTAATGGAAGGGGAGGGGGTGTGCATTCAAAAACCCGATGTGCTAGATTTTGTGGCAGTGTCATTTGTATAGCACATCAGTGATGTTAGCCATTTTCTTGTGCCCTGTGTGCAGAAGTTGTTATATCTAGAAATCTGCTTTTTTCACACAGACTGAAGGGAATGTGGTAAAAACTATTACCACACTTCAGTATTTGTCTATGGGAAATTTGAATAGAAATATTCTTTCACAGGTACATGTGCTGATATATGCTTGCTTCTGTGCAGTTGTACCTGCACACACATACATGCTGAAATTTCATGTGCATTATAATCTCATGTTTAAAGTCACAAACAAAAATGAGGTGAAGCTTTTTTAATATCAAAATCAAAACTAGGGGCCAGTGTAGAGTGGGGGGAAAGGGGCCTACTCCTTTTCAAGACATGAAATTTAGTCTCTGTAACTCCTGACTGGTAGGCAGACACCACGCAGAAACCCACCTTTCCTATGTGCAAGTGGAAAAACCATGCCTGTCAGATAGGCAGGGATGGTGAACATGTAGTTTTAAATTGTACATCTTGGATCATTGGACATTGAATGAAACAAACACAGAGCTCTGATGCTGGGTGAATTGGACATATGTTGAGCCTTTGTGATTTCAGTAGCTGTTCTCACTAGTATGTCATCTTGTGGTTGTGCAGGAATACACTGTTTTTGAGTGTGTTGAATTTGAAGCATGGTGTCCTAATTTTCAGGTTTGTTTTGTTTTATCAGTGGGTCTAACAATCATGTCTTACAAGAGTGATTTGGAAGTTGAATAGGACAGTCGTTTGCTTCTTGGATGTCTTAAGAAAATTTCCTTTTAATAAGGCTCACACATTCACATGTGAACAGATCGGTGTTTTAATGGTATGTCATCCTGTCATCAGTACTCGCACATTTGTCGTGGGAAGTGTGAAATAAATCATGTGTAATGGCAGAATCAGTTGTCATTGTTATTCATTGAATTGCAGTTAATTCAGATTCATCAGGAAAACAGTGTGTGGAAAATAGGAAGTGGTATACACAATCTAACAGGTGGACTGGCACAGGACTACCATAATGCATGAATCCTGTTCCAGGTTGTCCTGTTGGATTTTAGCACTTCTGGTATTTTGTGTGTGAATAGAATGATAATGTACATGCAACTTTCTCAACGGAGACGGACAGTCTGAGCACAATGTTTACGATAAGAAAGGAGGTGTGTTGTTGTTTTTTTAAAGAGGGAAGAAAGAAAAAAAAGGTGGAGTAGGAGTGGGTAGGTATTGGGGAAAACGAACCCCTTGGTCTTGAGTACAAATCCTGTTTCATGTTTGGATGGCGTTTGTTGTTAATCATGATCATATTTATGTCTGTGTTTACCTCATGAGGAAGCCCCATCCATCACCTTAATGGATCATCCTGTTTATTTTTTGCCCCACACACCCTATTTGTTTTTGTTCCAAGTCTCTCTTTCCCCTATTCCACCTGTCCATGTGGGTCCTCATTGTTCTTGGTGCAAGTACTGCTTCTGCTGAATCATATTAATTAGTTGAGGTTGATGGAACTGGGAAGGGGGGATGCTTAGTAACGTGTGCAGGATGGACAGAGTGTGATTGTCTGCTTGTTGGT
The DNA here is from genome assembly GCF_041734735.1 of Babylonia areolata. Taxonomy (NCBI): domain Eukaryota; kingdom Metazoa; phylum Mollusca; class Gastropoda; order Neogastropoda; family Buccinidae; genus Babylonia; species Babylonia areolata. The sequence goes on from NC_134886.1 coordinate 10,789,213, forward strand.
TCCTCCGTGCTGACAACGAGAGGCAGTGATGATCAGCAGGTTGTCCTGTATTCAGCCTGCTTATTTCCTCAGACACTCGCCATCGCTGCTTGGTGCTGCTGGTCTTGTGCCTGTGTCCAAGTTGGGACAGGTCAGAACCAGAGCTGCAGTGCTACTGACTGCTCTGTTTCTAAATATTTAGTGATGAAAATATTTCTGCTGGTACCTGGCCAGAGAAATGTTTGTTCCCCAAAAGAAATGAGAGACGAGAAGGAAATGCAAATTGGTTGGCTGACATGATGACTGTCATGCAAAAACATTCAAGAAAAAATCAGTATAATTGATTTCAAACAGCACAAAAAAGCAACAAGTATTGTTTTGATGAATCTTGTTTGAATATCATTTTATAAGAGCTCACGGTAAAAGAAGCTGAGTGAATGCTAAATATGTAAGGGGGAGGAGAGGCAGTGTTAACAGCTGTAGGACTGGTGACTTGTTATTTTGTTCTTATCTTGTATTGCTGTGTGGTTCTCCAGTGTCAGTGTGACCGGTAGAGATGTATATAATTGTTGCCATCAGGTTGTTGATTCAGATTTCCTTCAGCATTCAGCACCGTTCACTGTTGTGGTTGTATTTCTTCATCATTCTGACCCACTGCTTCCTAGTGAACTTGAGTGTAAGTGGATCACCTGTTACCACTCTCATCACTGTTCAGGCTGTTGTGTTCTTTGCTGCTTTTCTGTGCTGGCTTTCAGTTGATGGCAGTGTCTTTGCTGCTTTAGCTTTCATCTCACATGAATTGTACATATGTGTATATCGATATGAATATGTATATTTTGCCATGATTGTGTTGTCAGATTGTGTCATGTACCGTGCAGACTTTGTGGCATTATGTCTTATTTCTGGTCTCATTACAGTCCCCAATTTGTTACTGGCATGGGGAAATAGTAAATTGAGCTTTGCTAGATGTACCTTTTGATCATGTTTTCAGTTTTTCAAAGCTGCTTTTTTTTTTTTAACCCCCTGATAGAGAGTGGTGGTAGGAGGGTAAGTGGAAAGAAAAGGCATGGGGAGAGAGGATTTGTCACTGTTTCTTTGTCCAGCAAGATCTCTTTCATTGACTTATTGTGAGCTCTTCCCCCATATTCCCTGTATAATTACTATTTATTGTTATTCCACCCCTTGATGTCCAGATGTGCTCAGAGGTTGTGAAGAAAATTGTCTGGGTCCAGGATATACCTGGTGATATCTACACCCAGTAGTCAACATAATGATGGATTTGAAGTGGTTATTGCTTATGTAGCAGCTGACACTTTACATATCTGAGCTCCATACACAGGTTGAGAAAGAACTGTGAAAACAAAATATTTACTCCAGCTGCAATTTGGTTTTCTTTGGGTTGACTTTTATTTAGTTTGGATAGTGACAAAGTATTTAAGTTCCCATTTTATGGTCAGGTGACAGTGCAAAACCCCAAGTGAGAAAGTACAAACTGATGTTGGAATGATGTGTTTTGTTACAAACAATGTGGCAGTACAGTTTGTAAGTATGTGCTGGAACAGAACGGCTTGCCACTTTGTTTTCACAATGCTGTATCCTCCAGTTACACAAAACTGCACAAGATGAACAAGGGAACATTCCACTTTTCTGAGCTGGTGTCAGTGTGATTTCTTTCCCCTCTTCACTTCCCAGATGTTTCTTTGAGCTTTGGTGTCTGTGAACATGTGTTGTAGAAGTAGAAAAAGTGGATTTTGCCTGGCTTCTCCAAGGATCATCATTTGACAGGATTTTTTTTTTAGAAAAAACCCCCCAACATATTAGAGTTTAATGTCTCTTTCCTGTGACATACTGTCCTTTTGACATGTGATGTACATATTTTATGTTGTCAATCAAAGCATGTTATCTTTCTGTTTTTTCCATGGAGGGGGGAAAGGGTAAATGAGGGTGAGGGGTCAGAAGGGAAGGGGGTTAGGGTGGTGGGGTGGGGGGGATGCAGGCAGGTTGGAACATGTTACACTTCTTTCTTTCAGTTGATTTATTCTGTGTTGTGAATATGGTTGTCAATGATTGGTCTGGTTTATGTGTATTTGGTTGTGCCTGTCTTGTTGGTGGCGTTTCTGTTCTCTCAAATTCACCAGCCGTTTCTAGCGTTTCAGATCTTAGTACAGGGAAGAACAGTGGGGCAAGGAGCAGTTCTGTCAGTGTCAATTTTGATCACAAACCCAATCCATTTTCTTGGGAAGCGGATGTAGTATTGCTGGATTGTTATTTTCAAAATGGTGCTTATAGCCTACAGGGTTCAGTCAAGATGTTATTTATAAGTGAGTGATTGTTTACAATAAATCAAACCCATGGAAAACCAGTGTTATTCTATGACTTTACTAACCAACCAGTCATTAAAATGACTGAATATAAAGAGTGGGATCTTTCTAATTGTACTCTCTTTTGTATGGTGGGGTGGATTCTATGACTAATTTTTCGCAATTTTAGGTGGACTTTTTTTAAATAACTTTTTTTCTCTTTAGGTGTAGTATTAAAGGTCAAACGAAGAGATGAAGGTTTAGGTTTCTGAGCCTCTTAATCATTTTATTAGTAGTTCACTTCTATAATTTGCACCAGAAGTTACTTTTTTTGTTTCTTTCCTAGCATTTCTAGTGTTCACCATAATCTAAACTAAAAGCAGTTGGTTGCTTTTGATACTAATGCTAATGGTTTGAAAGTGTGTACACTATCACAGTTCCATAATTTGACCAAACTCACAATTCTGGAAAATGGGGTTTTTCTTCTGCTTGACTTGACAACTGACTTGTTCCAGACTAGTGCTTGCACTGTCCTTTCAGTGCTGTCATACTTTCAGGAGTTAGGTTATGTACATGATCAGGTGAAGGTCCATTTCAGTATCCAATATCTTTTTACCAAATAGACTTTTTCAAAACCCAAAAGATATTGCTCTTTGCTTTAAAACCTGTATAAGATTGTTACATGTATGTATAAAGTGTGGTTGGCAGTATCATCTCTTTTTTTTTTCCTTTTCGTTGCACATTGCGAGTGTAAAATTTGTAGATTGTGAGATGTGATCAAAGTTTACTGGGGAAGTTGTCATAAACTTGCAGATGTTTTCAGGCTGTGTGACTGGTAAATTTGGAGTTATATATATATTTTTCTTTTCTATGATTTAGAATGTAGAAGCATAAGCAATGAAAGCCTTGTGTCCCAAGTTTAAATAAAAAAATCAATACTATTTTTAAAATGTCATTTGATGAGAAGGCTTGCCTTTGTTTTGTGTGCAGAAACCTGAATTAGTTTGCGGTTCAATAGGGTTTTAACAAAAAAATATTCAGGCATAATTTTACGGATGGAGTGATTTATACACTTTGAATGTGACCTTTTTCTCTCTCATCAGCACTAATACAGTCCCATGTTTTCTGATGTCTGTGTTATGATCTTGAGTAGAACACCTGTCCTGGTACGGCATTGGAGTGATATAATTTCATTTTGTGTTCACTGTCAAAAGTTTACTTTCAAAATAAAACTGCCAACCACCTCCAGAGTCTTTGTGATTTTGTCACACTTGCCAACACTGTCGTGTGGAGCTATCAGTGTACTTATTCTCTTATCTCTGTCCCTCATTGTCTGTTTCGGCATGCCTGCCTCCTCTCTAGCTCTAAAAAGTCTTTCTCTTTCTGTCCTTCAGTCTAGAAAATGCATAAATATCCATCTCTTGCTCCTACTTTCTCTTTCTTTCTTTTCATCCATCTGTCTCATAGAAAATGCATAAAGCAAAATGTAACAATGAAAACTGGGTCTAGTTATGAGTTAATGAGAGGTATACAAAGGAGTTCAGGGTGAAAGGCAAGGTATATCACCATCTTGAATCTATGGCTTCTTTATATGGGATAAAGTGTAGTACAAACAGAATAAGAAGCCTATTGCCAACTTTGTCAGGGAGACGCAATTTTCTCTTCTTGGGGGGAAGCTACACAAAATGGTGGATGTTGTACTGAGTTGACTGATGAAAACTATCCTGAAAATTGTAACAGAGACATCCAAATGAAGTTCAGTTTTGGACATCAACACATCAGTCAACAGATGAAATGAAAAAGGAATCAAAAGGGAACACTGACCCCAATTTTTGCTGTTGTCAGTGACACACGCCACATACTGACCTTTCCTACAACCTATATGCTGGAAGTGTTTTTGTTTCAGTTGTTATTGCATTGCTGAATACATTACACATTTTTATCGACTGCAGTTTTCTTAAGCAACATAACTTCTTCAGTAGAAAGTTTTCTTTTGCACATTTCACCATCTTGCAGATGAATTTTTTTTTTTTTAATAAGCTGAGAGTGCGTGCTCGTGCACACACACACACACACACACAAATGTATACTTTTAACTTGTTGGGAGAGGTAATGATTATCAATGAGATATGTCTGCACCTCAGTAGGAGACAATTAAGGTTTATGACTGACTTCGAATATTTGAAATCGCAAATTTGATCAAAAAACTTTAAAAGTAAATAATTTAGACAACAGATTCATTTGAAAGATTGAATGAATAATGGAGTGAAAGAATTTTCAAGAAATAAAAAAGGTCTGTATTGACCTTGCGGATGTAAATAATGTACAACACAAACAATACTACAATGCATCTGGACCCCAGAATCTTCTGAATACAAAACAACATAGAACAAGAGAGGCAAGGCCTTCAAGACTCACTTGTGATACACTTTTTTTTTAAATCCAAGTTTTTTATGTATTGAGTATAATTTCAAAATGTAATGTTTAAGATGAGAAAGATCAGTTTAAAGCAAATTAAGTCCCCTAGCATTAATTAGAGTAATTTCCCTTTTTTACTATCTGCACCAAAACGTTTGCAAAATAAATAAAACTTCCATGCTTAGCAAAAGAAGTTCCTGTTTGAACCAAAGATGATATTAATGACTGCTCTTTTTGTTGGGTCAGAATATCAGATCAAAGTGCCAAGTTTAGAGAATACAAAAAATATAAATATAACAGTAAATGCAGTTTGCATATAATTAGGCTTCATTTTATATATTTTTTTGTGCCCATCCCAGAGATGCAATATTGTTTTAACAAGATTACTGGAAAGAACTGAATTTTTCCTATTTTTATGCCTAATTTGATGTCAACTGACAAAGTATTTGCAGAGAAAATGTCAATGTTAAAGTTTACCACGGACACACAGACACACACACACACACAGACAACCGAACACCGGGTTAAATCATAGACTCACTTTGTTTACACAAGTGAGTCAAAAAATGGTGAACAAACACAGAATGGAACTCTGTCTTAGTCATTTTGAGCTGGGTGATTTACGGGAACCAATTCGTAAACAGGAAAGGTCCTGCCTAGATAAATGTGAAATAAAGGTCCATGATTTACCCCACACTTTCTCCCTCTCTTTCTCTCTCTCTCTCTCTTAAAAATGATTGTTTTTTGTTGTTTTGGGTGTTTTTTTTTAATTGAAAGGAAGCGGAAGAGACCACAGTACAGAGAATGATTTTTTGTGAAGGCTTCATCACTTTGTGAATGATGTGTTAAAAAATAATAATAATAATAAATTTTTTAAAATATAAAAAAAAGAAGAAAAGAAAAGACACCTCAGAATCAACAAATCGACTTGAAACAATGTTTGGTTCCACAAACAGCTGCTTCTTGATGTCAGCAAAAATGTTATTTCGGTGTGGAGGGACAGTACTGCGGTGGGTTGGACGGGTTATAACGAGCAAAGGCTGGGAGGGAAGGGTTTGTGGTGGGTGACCGGGTGGGGTGTCATAACAGGGTTATGTAGGGAGTCAGATTCCACACACACACACACACAAACAACAAGCGGATGGGAAGGTTACTGAGCCACCAAAACAACAAATAGATACTTTTTTTCACTTTTCACTTTCTCAAGGAGGCGTCACTGCGTTCGGACAAATCCATACACGCTACACCACATCTGTTGAGCAGATGCCTGACCAGCAGCATAACCCAACGCGCTTAGTCAGGCCTTGAGTGCATGCTTACATATTTGTGTACCTATGAAAGTGGATTTCATTTTACGTAATTTCGCCAGAGGACAACACTCTCGTTGCCATGGGTTCTTTTTCAGTGCGCCAAGTGCGTGCTGCACACGGGACCTCGGTTTATCGTCTCATCCGAAAGACTAGACGGAGGAAGGTGGCAGAATGGTTAAGACGCTCAGCTGCCAATACAGAGAGTCCGTGAGGGTGTGGGTTCGAATCCCGCTCTCGCCCTTTCTCCTAAGTTTGACTGGAAAATCAAACAAATAGATATTCTTTTCCCACTTTCACCTTGCAGAAACATTTGCAGGCAATAAACAGGACCAGAACTAAATTTAGATATTGGATTTTTCCGAATGAGTAGAACCTTTCAACCCGTCTTCAGTTTACGTGATATCGTCTAAAATGATAACATTTCAATTACTGTATTTAAGCATACCAATCTTGAAGGAACTGGACAGCTTATCTCGTGGCATAAACTTTGGTATTTCTGATTCTTAACTGAAACAAAAAGAAAAAAAAAAAAGCACTTGACGATTCTTTTCCACTGATCGAGGTGCGGCCATGTTTTTTGTTTGTTTGTTTTTTTTCTGACAGGTAAGCTTTCTTGTTCTTGAAGTTCCTTCGTCAAGTCGTGGCAGCGAGAAATCGTAACGGATCTTGTGCTTAGGGCATAAAGTAAGATCCTACAGCTGTGATTGCGTCCTGATAAGTATATAATTATTAATCAGTGAGGTTGAAAATATTGCCGAATTGTTAAGTCCTGGGGGTGCTCTTTACGCAAAATAGTTCGTCATGCCATCACCCCAAAAACGTTTTACAGTCAATCCGAGGGCAACTGGAAACAAAACCCAAGGACATTAGGTCCAAACATTTACCTGTCTGCATTTTCACACGTTTTCTTTCTTTTGTGACCAATCACACAGTGGCTTCCGGTGATCAGCATGTCGCGTGCCGTTGCCTTATTTTTGGCCCCCACATTGCTGAAGACAAAAAGTAATTAAAAAAAAAAAAAAAAAAAAAAAGACGGCTTCCTAACAGAGCTTTTGCTGGTAGGTTCTGTGCTTTGGGGTGACTTGAAAAAACGCAACACAAATTAAAGGTAGCTTGGGGTCATGAGTGGGTGAAGACTAAATCTACTTTCATTTTCATTAAAGAAAAAAAAAATTATTGTGTGATAGTCGGGCTGAATGGCTCCCGTTGAAAGGCCAGAAACATTCCGATTAAATGCTAGTCTAGTTCCACAGTGCTGTCTATGGTTCTAACAGAGACCGTAGTTATTTGGATTCAGTCCCACATGGATTGCCCGTGTCTCCAAACGACAAGACAGGTGAAAAGAATGTGGTAAAAAATTAACTCTGTTCCGGTTTTCGCACACAAGACTCGGCAAGAAAGTTTTCTTTGGACTGCGATCGGCTTCAGTCTGGAAGTTTGACGAAAGGTCGCACAGACATTGTACACGAAGTCAGTATTATTATCCGTATGATTATTATTATTTTTTTAATTGATATTCTTCTTCTTATTATTATTAGGTAATATTTTCAATCACTGACAAAAGTAAATTTTGTAGACAACCGTGACGGCCATTTTTAGAAGCAATAAATAAATCTTCAACAGGTGAAGAATTTTGCCGGTCAGTGTTACGGACTCGTTCGCGAAAGATTTTATTTTATTTTATTTTATTCATACAATGCCACTATGCCCATTTATTTATTTATCAATTACAATCATCTCCAGTGCCATCTATGATGGTTGACTCGAGTAAGTGACAATGGATTTAGACTTGAACGTTTTGTGATGATGTAAAGACTTTACTCAGATAGTAGTTATTAAACAATCATAGACTTTAAGGATTTTCTTGTGACACATTTCCACACAACCGCCTTCTTGTTTCAAGCTGCTTGCTTTCTTGCATGCTTTAATCCCTCTTCATGCCCTGTGGCACATTGGCTGCCACCAGATCCATTGGTGGCCATTGATTAGTTGTGGTCATGTTGAAAATGTTAGTGCCAGTGTATTGGAATTAGTAACTTACTTAGATATGGAATACAGACATTCAAGGCTGAAATTGTGGTATTTTTCAAGGAAGTGTTCTGGGCACTATACTGTTTACTATTTTTATTCGTGATACCAGATGATGTTCTCAGTCAAAAATGATTTGCAGACTATACAAAAATCCACAATCAAACTTAGCATTGACAAATAGGTCTGTTGGACAAATAGGTGAAATCTGTATTTAAACGCACACAGGTGCAAGTGGGACAAAGTCTCAGAACCACTGTCTAACTTTTGATAACAAAGTGATGACGATATGCAAGAGTCCTGACAAAATGGGTTTTAGCATTCATTTTGTCCAGGAATTATATGGTTTATGATGGCAAACAACTCACTCGGACTTATTTAAAGAACTTTCACATGCCTACATTCTGACAGATGTATTAGATATAAATTATATTTACAATACAATAGTATGAACACTTTATAATTATATGCAAAATATGCAGAAATTGGCATCCACTACATAAAGAGCAAGTGCAAATAAGGGCAAAAGCTTGGCTTGTTAATCGGAGACATGCAGAAGGTGATCCAATAGGAAAGACTAAAGCATTTAGATTTGCCATCATTATAAGATTCAGAAGATTAAAATGATGTCTGATTCTTCTTCTTTTTCTTCTTGTTTGTTCATGGGCTGTAACTCCCATGTTCACTCGTATGTAAACAAGTAGGCTTTTACATGTATGACCGATTTTACCCCGAAACGTAGGCAGCCATACTCCATTTTCGGGGATATATTTGATTCAAACATTTAAACTATCCAAAGGTATTAATAGTAATTCAGATGCAGAATATTTGTCTTTTTTATTGTCTTTTTTTTTTTTGCTGCCCCATCATTGACACCATTTCAGTGGCATTACTCCAACAATACTCATTCCCAGTCCCCCATACACAGCCTCACATGTGTTTGTATACTTCAGTCCTAATTAGTACTAGCAGGTCATTGTGAATTATCAATGTTAGCCCACCAGTCGGTCACACACGAGAGGAGACCCTCCATTGCTGTCAAGTCATTACAGTGGTGTTCTTATTGAACTTATGCTTGACACCATCTGCTGCGCCCCCAACTGATGACAATAATTGCTCAACCGCCGATATTTTCTCCCCCTCCACTAGACCTTGAGTGGTGGTCTGAATGCTAGTCATTCGGATGAGATGATAAACCGAGGTCCCGTGTGCAGCATGCACTCTGCGCACGTAAAAGAACCCATAGCAACAAAAGGGTTGTTCCTGGCAAAATTCTGTAGAAAAATCCACTTCGATAGGGAAAACAAATAAAACTGCACGCAGGAAAAAATACAAAAAAAATGGGTGGTGCTGTAATGTAGCGACGCGCTCTCCTCGGGGAGAGCAGCCCGAATTTCACACAAAGAAACCAGTGAGTGATTGTCCCCCCAAGTTTGAGACCACCACCATGTCCCACCAACAACAGTCCCACATGAATCTGCCAACACCGAAGACCACAACAGGAACTCACTCCAAGCATTGGAGTGAAAGGAGGATTGAAACCGAAGTCAGCATGACAGCAGGGCATGAAAGGCCACAGAATCTGGGACGTTGTTGTTTCCTATTTTGATAATGAATGAAGGTTATGATGTTCCTGCTGTGGAAGTCCATTTTGGTTATATGACAAGGCTGTACTCTACACTTCCTTTTTATAATATATCCCAGTATCAAGCAGGCCCAGAGATACAGACATATGCAGTGTTGGTCAGGAGATTTGAACAACACTCAAAAAACCATTTTGATGAAGTGGATGATCTTGACTATGTGGTCACTGTTTTCCAATAAAAGCCAATAGCAAAGTCAACTCTGGGAAATGACTCAAAACTTATACTGATGTACAATATTCCTGATTAACAATGCAATATGTAATGAATAGAAAATCACTGTAGTCACTATATAGAGGTCAGTGGGGAGAGAGAGAGTACCTATATACTTACAAATTCATCACATTTATGCCTTGTAAGGGTTCATGACCCCACTGGAAATACATCATGGTAACTTCAAGATTTGGATCGAAACTTGGTTAAAACAACAGCAGCTTTTAAACTTGGTTAAAAGAACAACAGCTTTTAAACTTGGTTAAAACCACAACAGCTTTTAAACTTGGTCAAAACAACAACAGCTTTTAAACTTGGTTAAAACAGCAACAGCTTTTAAACTTGGTTAAAACAACAACAGTTTTTAAACTTGGTTAAAACAACAACAGCTTTTAAACTTGGTTAAAACAACAACAGCTTTTAAACTTTGTTCTCTGCTTCTTTTACTGCTTATATACTGATACATGTATGCAGAGCTATCTGACAGATGCCCAGAGAAGAAAGGTTAGACTCTTTTTCTTTTTTCTTTTTTTTTCTTCTTTTTTTTTTTCTTCCAAAATTTGTGAATAAGGTGCATTTGTTGGAAAATCATTAGTTTTGTTCTGTCAAAAAAAGTGTCACAATGCATTTTGTGGTGTGATTCTTTTCTTATTTTTTAATTTTTTTAAGTTTTAGTTCTTTAGTAACCCTTCTGTTTCAGACCTGTCAATTTTGTTGATGTCAACAGCATCTTATCAGAAATGTATTTTTTTTTGTTCCTTGAAGGAACTTCTGACTGCAGCATTTTCACGCACAAGCAGAGCGCAGAAAGTGAGAGGAATCTGACGCAGCCACCGTGGACTCACCAGATCACAGCAGTATGGCACCTGTTGCCAAGTTCATGCTGCCTGTGGTCCTCCTCATCGTCTTTGGCGTGATGGGGGCTGCCCAGGAACAGCCGGTGAGTGATGTACTGTCAGTTCATTGTGCAGTCAGTAAGCCCTACACCTTGGACATAATCACTACAACCAGCTGTCAGTAAGCCCTACACCTTGGACATAATCACTATGACCAGCAGTCAGTAAGCCCTACACCTTGGACATAATCACTATGACCAGCAGTCAGTAAGACCTACACGTTGGACATAATCACTACAACCAGCAGTCAGTAAGCCCTACACCTTGGACATAATCACTATGACCAGCAGTCAGTAAGCCCTACACCTTGGACATAATCACTACAACCAGCAGTCAGTAAGCCCTACACCTTGGACATAATCACTATGACCAGCAGTCAGTAAGCCCTACACCTTGGACATAATCACTATGACCAGCAGTCAGTAAGCCCTACACCTTGGACATAATCACTATGACCAGCAGTCAGTAAGCCCTACACCTTGGACATAATCACTACAGCCAGCTGTCAGTAAGCCCTACACCTTGGACATAATCACTACAACCAGCAGTCAGTAAGACCTACACCTTGGACATAATCACTACAACCAGCAGCCAGTAAGACCTACACCTTGGACATAATCACTATGACCAGCAGTCAGTAAGCCCTACACCTTGGACATAATCACTATGACCAGCAGTCAGTAAGCCCTACACCTTGGACATAATCACTACAACCAGCAGCCAGTAAGACCTACACCTTGGACATAATCACTATGACCAGCAGTCAGTAAGCCCTACACCTTGGACATAATCACTATGACCAGCAGTCAGTAAGCCCTACACCTTGGACATAATCACTTCAACCAGCAGTCAGTAAGCCCTACACCTTGGACATAATCACTATGACCAGCAGTCAGTAAGCCCTACACCTTGGACATAATCACTATGACCAGCAGTCAGTAAGCCCTACACCTTGGACATAATCACTATGACCAGCAGTCAGTAAGCCCTACACCTTGGACATAATCACTATGACCAGCAGTCAGTAAGCCCTACACCTTGGACATAATCACTATGACCAGCAGTCAGTAAGCCCTACACCTTGGACATAATCACTATGACCAGCAGTCAGTAAGCCCTACACCTTGGACATAATCACTATGACCAGCAGTCAGTAAGCCCTACACCTTGGACATAATCACTATGACCAGCAGTCAGTAAGCCCTACACCTTGGACATAATCACTATGACCAGCAGTCAGTAAGCCCTACACCTTGGACATAATCACTATGACCAGCAGTCAGTAAGCCCTACACCTTGGACATAATCACTATGACCAGCAGTCAGTAAGCCCTACACCTTGGACATAATCACTATGACCAGCAGTCAGTAAGCCCTACACCTTGGACATAATCACTATGACCAGCAGTCAGTAAGCCCTACACCTTGGACATAATCACTATGACCAGCAGTCAGTAAGCCCTACACCTTGGACATAATCACTATGACCAGCAGTCAGTAAGCCCTACACCTTGGACATAATAACTGACCAGCAGTCACATCAAGCCTCTGCTTCAGTATAGTTAATAGTTGGGTGTTTGGCTGTGTTAAAGAATACAACTTTAAAAGATATTTCTATATATATATATAAGACCTCTGGTTACAAGAAACGCATTCACATGACAACGTACACCAGTACGGTACTTCTTGTTTATTGCCTGTCTGTCTTCTATTGATACTGTCATCTCATTTGTATTGCACAGGATAACTTTTGTTGTCACAGGTGATAGCATCATGTTAAAGCAGCACCACTTCTTATTGTTTTGTTTTTTTCCTCCCCCCCCTCCCCTTCCCCCTCCCTGACCCCCCCCCCCCCCCCCACCTCTCACCCCCCATCCCCACACTATGAAAATGGTTTTTTACTATCAGAATACATTTTTGTATGAAATTTTGCTCGGTATGGAGAGCACAGGAACAGGAGTCATAATGGCTGCTGTCAAAAGAGGGCGCTAGCCAGCGGGACAAAGGGGAGGTTACCTACTTCCGGGAGGTTATCGGCCGTAGTTTCGTTTTCTCCGCATAGGCGGATAGTAGATTGCACAGGCAGGAATGTCAGACCCCTGCCGGAGTCTGCACTAGTTGGGTCACGGTAAGTATGTTATTTAAACGTAATTTTAGATAGAAAATTTCCTTTTTGTACGAAATTTTGCTCGGTATCATGGGTACAACAAAGGGCGCAGGGTTGTGTTAGAAGTTTTTACAGAAAAAAACCCAATATTTCAGCTTGACACCTTCATTTTGGGGTTTTCATTTACTATGAAATACACCAGATGAAAGCTTCAAGCCGAAATAATGTTTACAGTGAGCTTTTGTGTTGTACTATTGTATGATAGTGTTTGTGAGTGTTTGGGTAGGAGGATGTGAGCATGGGTGTCTGTGAGTGTTTTTGTGCAGTGCTTATATTTAAAACAGCATGATAGTGGAGGAAACAACAGTGAACATAACTGCACTTAGTTGTTGTGTCTGATACATTTGCTGATAATGTGATATTCTAGCACCATTTCCACCCATAACATAACAGACACACACAGACCTTGCATACACATGCATGCAAATACACACATACACTTACACACGTGTGTGCACGCACACACACATACACACTCAAACAGTTAACACACACACACACACACACACACACACACACACACAATCAGCCAATAGTAAGATTAAATAATATTTTACAGTATTACAGTGTTAATAAAGGAAGTTTGAGTGACCCAGTGGACCTCAGAACTGACCCATACATATGTTGACAGATGGGTCACCTAACCCATGTTGTATTTGCCACAGTGTTTGTCTGTTTTTCCTTTGGTCACATGGTCAGCTGATCTGTACTATGCTTAGCATATATTTAGAACCCTACCCATTTCATTCTCTCTGTTTAAATACCACAAATTGGAACAACAGAGCCCCATATACATCATGTATTCAGAAAATAAAGACCTCCTTTTTCTCATTGCAAAACATTTTTTTTTAATGAATGTACTTTACTGATATTAAATCATGTCATTTTGTTGGAAAAAAGGTGTTACATGATTTCAGTTTGTAGAATGTGCTTCTACACAGCTATTAATATACATCCACAAGTAATAGAGCAGTATTACAGTAAATCTACTATGTCAGGTGGAGTCAGGAATGATTACATGACTGGCTGTTTTCATATTTCTGTTGGCTGGACAATCAGTGTTTATAATGATATTTTCCCACTCATGTGTTTTTGCAGACCTATGTATCCCCGGACAAGAGACACTGTTTCTTCTGCCCACCTGGAACACATGTAGAAGAACATTGCGAGACACACTTGACAAATTCAACATGTGTCAGGTGTCCTGACCATGAGTACAGCGACAAGCCAAACAGTCGCACACATTGTAGCCTGTGCAAGAGTTCATGCCCGAAAGACAGCCTAATTATCACCAACTGTAGCATATTAACAAACAAGGAGTGCTTGTGTCATGAAGGCTTTCACCGGTATCCTGTGGACCCAATTGATGATCACTGGAAATGCAGACCACATTCACCATGTGGGGAGGCAGAGGGGGAAGTTTATTATGGTGAGTTGTCTGCTGAATTGTTCGTGGGAATGCCCTCACATGGCAGTGCATACCTGATTTATGTACATGTACACAAGTCAACCTCCCTCCCTCTCTCTCTCCCTCTCTTTCTTTTTCTTACATGTGTGTATGCATGATATACATACATCTTCATATGCATGCACACCTGTCTTTTTCACACACACATTAATACATTCACATATGCTGCTGAATGAATGCAATATCAAACGCAATCATTTATCAGCTTGAATGAAAAGTTTTCATCAATAAAGAAACCACTGATTAATTCATGCCTTTAAGTGTTTTAAAGAAAATTATTTCATTGTTTGTCCTATTTTACTCATTTATTCATTGTCTGTTCAGCGTGCTACCAGGTACCATTACCGCTATCTTTCATTTTGATTTGATTGATTTGACAACAGACTTCTGCCCATGAAATTCTAGCTGTTCTCCCCTGGGGGGGGGGGGGGGGGGAGAATATTGCCACAGTGCAGTGCCACTCATCCCTTTTTTCTTTTTCCAGTTAGCAAGAGTATTTCTTTTACTCTATCCTCTTGAACAGACTTAAAACTTCCTTTGGTATTCGTGACACTGCACTAGCATGGATCACGTCTTACCTGTCAGATTGTACACAGAAAGTGTGTGTAAATGGTACATACTCTAGAGTATCTGCCTTGAAATATGGTGTCCCACAAGGGTCCGTCCTAGGTCCTGTTCTTTTCGTGCTGTATGCGGCTCCTGTGTCGGATGTCATCAGTCATCATGCGATGTCGCATGAGAGCTTTGCTGATGACACACAACTTTATCAGTCGGCTTCCATAGCTGAATTTGATGCACTGGTGACTCGAACACAGGAGTGCATTGCTGGCCTAAAGGACTGGATGACTCTCAACAAGCTGCAATTAAATGATGATAAGACTGAATTTATGATAACCTGTCCAAAGAAGTTTCGTCAACATCCTTCCTTTCCTGACTCTTTTCTGATCAATAGCACACCTGTTTCACTTTCTCCCTCTGTTCGCAGTCTTGGTGTAATCCTGGACCAGTCTCTTTCCTTCCAACAGCACATTTCGAATATCTGTAAAGTTGCCTATTTGGAACTGCGTAGAATCAGCTCTATCCGCCACTATCTCTCAACCGATGCAACCAAGACACTTGTATGCTCTCTGGTTCTCTCAAGATTGGATTACTGCAACTCTCTTTTGGCCGGCCTTCCCAAATACCTGTTAGACAGACTCCAACGAATTCAGAATAACGCTGCCAGACTCATTTGCAGAGCTTCTAAATTTGACCATGTTTCTCCTCTCCTTCAGTCTCTCCACTGGTTGCCTGTTTCTGATCGAATAGACTATAAGCTATCCACTCTGACCTTTTCTGCAGTCAACGGATCTGGCCCAAAGTATCTTTCTGAACTCATCCATATCTATACCCCGTCTCGCCAGCTCCGTTCTTCCTCTGATACTCGACTTCTCAGGATACCTCACGTCAGAAGTAAGACCTATGGACACAGATCGTTTTCTTTTCAGTCGCCAAAGACGTGGAACAAGCTCCCTGATAACCTCCGTCATTCTGATTCCCTCGCATCTTTTAAATCTCGTCTCAAAACTCACCTTTTCCCTCAGCAATAAGTTCAGTTGTGGCAGGCCCACAACTACATGCATGTATATGAATGTGTATTGTGTGTGCGTGTGTTTATGTAAGTATGTGCCTGCCTATGTGTGTGTATGTGTTAGGGTAGCTGTTAGATACAGATGTATGTTAAAATGTATGTATGCAGTGTGTGTGTGTGTGCGTGCGTGCGTGTGTGTGTGTGTGTGTGTGTGTGTGGTCACATTTTGGTGTGTGTATGTAACATAGATATAATGTTTTATGTTATCAAATGCGTTTTTGTAAAGCACCTAGAGCAGATTTCTGGATAGTGTGCTATATAAGTATCCATTATTATTATTATTATTACTATCAAAGTGAATTTTTCTGCAGGATTTTGCCATGGGCAGTGGGTTCTTTTATGTGTGCTGAGTGCATTCTGAACAGGGGACCTCATTATTTTGTCTCATCTGAATGAGTAGGGGGGAGTAAAAATACTGGTCTGTATGTGTAGTACTTGAATCCGTGGACACTTGCTTCCCAGTTGGGTGCATTACCACCAAGCCACTGCTCCATATGAGCACACACCACACAACAAATCAAATGAGTAATTAAAAAACAGGTTTGGTAGCTGACATGATTGGTACAGATTTTCTGGTGGTAATTCCAGACAAGGGCAATGATCGCAAAAAAAAACCCCAGAAAAAAAAGACTGCAGAGTATAGTTAATTTAAAAGCCTTTCAGTTCTGATATATATATCGGCAGTTTAGAGGTAACTGCATTATCAACTGTCCAGCCACTCATTTGCAGATGCTTACTTCATTGCCAATGGCGACTGCCTTGATAAGTGTTTGAAGCAGTATCTCAGCAAGTTTTTCCGCAATTTTGATGCTTTCCCTTTTTCTTTTTTTCTTTTTTTGTTTGCGTTTTGTGAGGTAAAAAGCTGTTGAGCATGTCAACATGGCTGCCAGGACATACTGTACATAAGAGTTTGCTAGAATTTTGTTTGATTATCAGCACAACGTCGACAATAGAAAGTATGTAGACATGATAGAAGTGGGTGTAGAAAAATCCCTATATTTTAGCTTGAAACTTTCATTTTGGGGTTTTCATTTACTATGAAACCCTCCAGATGAAAGCTTCAAGCTGAGATATAGTGAGCTTTTGTGTTGTGGTATTGTGTGATAGTGTTTGTGGGTGTGTGGGTGGGAGAATGTGGATGTGGGTGTATGTGAGTGTTTATTGTGTCTGATGCATTTGCTAATTTTGTAGCACCATTTCCACCTATGAAATAAATAAACTTGATTTATATATATATATATATATATATATATATATATATATATATATATATATATATAATAGATATTTCGTGTATTTTTTCCCCAAAAATCTGAGTTATCTTCCCCTGATGGGATTTTTCTCATCCTGTCAACATTGAACTTGTGATGATTATATTCTCCATTTTCCTTCATGAAAACATACTTTTACTTACTTTTGAGCATTATTAGAATTTTTGTGATTTTTTTTTTTTTTTTTTTTTTTTTAGAGGTTGGTGATTATTTTGCAAAAATCACAGACAGTTCCATATCAGTATCAGTATCAGTAGCTCAAGGAGGCATCACTGTGTTGGGTCAAATCCATATACACTACACCACATCTGCCAAGCAGATGCCTGACCAGCAGCGTAACCCAACGCGCTTAGTCAGGCCTTGGAGGGGAGAGGGGGTGTGGGGGGGGAGGGGGAATGAGGGGTTAAACTTTTTTTCTGCTTTAAATCTGCAGGAAATCACTCCCATGATACTAGCTGTCAGAAGTGCCAGGAGGGCAAGCAGTTTGTGAACAGAACACACCCTGTTCACCCTGTTTGTCAGAACTGTGCTCAGTGTCACCCTGACGATGTAGTCCTGACGAAGTGTTCTCTGCACGCGGACACACAGTGCGGGCAGCCTGAAAAGGACACCCAGTCTTCAGCTTCTCCTTCCACCTCAGCCAGCACCACTGCCACCACTGCTGCCACTCCTCCTGTTGAGAACAAGAGTAAGCTGTAATGTGTCGTGGTTTTGAAAGCAATGTTAGCTGTTTGACCCTTTGAGCCCTGACCACCACTTTACTGGTGGTGGGGAGGGGTGGCATAATGCCTGGGCACTGGTTGAGCGGTGCGTAAACACTTGTGTTGTGTTTTGCTGTTGGTTGACTTATATCGAAGAGCCAGTCAGAAAAACCGTAATATTCTGACGTCAGCGAACGTAGTACCAACATTGCCGCGCCTTTTCACTGTGTTTTGTGCATGTCCTTTGGATAGAAAAGATCGATTTCTACCATGAAGCGTGCAGAGTCTCAGCCTGACACTCCTCCTTTGATCCACTGATTCTGCATGCTCAGATTCATTTTCAACATCACTGTCTGTTGCAAAATCATCTGATTTGAATTCCACCTCACTATCAGAGTAATCATTGTCATACTCTACTTCCGATAAATCATCAAGCATATCAGTTACTTGCTGCGTTGTGTACAGTTGTTTTCTCGCATGTTTTGTCCCTGATTTCTGCCCTGATGGGCCAGGTTGAGACTCTGCACGCTTCAAGTGTTTACGCACCGCTCAACCGGTGGCTGGGCATTATGTAATTTTTCTCTGCTACCGGTAAAGCGGTGGTCAGGGCTCAAAGGGTTTAATACCAGTTATTTGCAAATTGTGGCTCAGGAGCTCCAGCAAAAGGGTTAAAATTGCTCAGGAACTCAGGGCTCAAAGGGTTAAGTTTCGAGGCCCCAGGGAATGGGATCAGCAAACAGCACACAGTGCTCAGTACACATGTGTGGGAAGTGTTTCAGATTAATGAATGATCATTATCCGTTTTTGTTACGCCCATGGAAATTTCTTTCAACCACTGGATCTAAACAAGTCTTTTTTTTTTCATCTCTGACATCAACAATGTGTGTGTGTGTGTGTGTGTGTGTGTGTACAAGGAAACGAAAAAGAAAGATGAAAAAAGGTGGGGTGTAGAAAAACATGTTTTACATTGACATGGACGTTGTTAGATGTCTGCTGTTTGTGTTCTCTGTTGTTACCTGCCGTTTGTTCTTTTACAGATGATACATCCTTGAGTGGGGGGAGCATTTTCGGCATTGTATATGCTGTGCTGGTCGTTTTGGGCATCATCGCTGAAGTGGCTGTATATGTCTTTTGTCACCATCATCCAAACAATACCAGTAAGTTGTGTGTTCCTCACCTTACTGATTTTGCTCTCTTGGCATTATTCACAGTGGAGCTTTTGGGTAGTACCATGTAATCTGAACATTTTCGCATTGCATGGACGGACTGCTGGTTTTTCAAATTGTGTATTAAATTGCTTTGCATTGCATTGCATTACATTGTATTACTTTCTCAGGTTTGTCAGTGTGAAATCTGGGCTGCTGTCCTGTGGAAGAGTGTGTCACCACAGTACAGTGCCACTATATATTTCTTTTTACTGTTCTGTCTCCCCTCGGGAGTGAGATTATTCTTGACTACTAATTTTCTTAAGGCTGTAGATTCTTTTACATGCGCTAAGTGCCTGCTGCACACTGGTCTTTCAGAAGGTTTATCATCTCATCTGAAAGACTAGCACCTAGACCACCACTCAAGGTCTTGTGCAGGGTGGAGTAAATATCTTGGTCCTTGCATGAATCGAAGCCAGGACCCTCACTTCCTGGTTAGGAGCTCTTCCACTTGGCCACAATGTGTGTGTGTGTGTGTGTGTGTGTGTGTGTGTGTCACTACATCCACTCCTGTTGAGAACAAGAGAAAGCTGTAATGTGTCATGGTTTTGAAAACAATATTAGCTATTTTTAGTTTCAAGGCTCCAGCGTAAGTGATCACCAAACAACACACAACACATGGTGCACACACACACACACACACACACACACACACACACACACACACATATATATATATATATATATATATATATATATATATATATATATATACACACACACATATATACATATATATGGATCTAGACAAGGGTTTGGGCTTTTTTTTTCAACATTGTAAACACACACACACACGCACGCACACACACACACACACACACACACACACACAGAGACACACACAAAAGATGAAAAAAGCTGGGGGGAGTTGGAGGGGTGGGGGGGGAGAAAATAATGTTTTGCATTGACATGGAGATTGTTAGATGTCAGCTGCTTGTGTCATGTAGTGTCAGCTGCCATTTGTGGTTCTTTTACAGATTTGAGTCAGGGGGACATTTACGGCATTGTGTTTTCTGTGAGAACCTTAATTCATCATTGTCGAATCCGTGGAGGTAAGATGTTTGTTCCTCACTTTACTGATACTGCTTTCTTTGCATTATTCACAGTGGAGCTTTGGCGTTATGCAGAATAATCCAAACATTTTCTTTTAGCACACATAGTGAAGAAACTCACTTCTCAGCTTTTGGGTAATGCAGAGTAATCTAAACATTTTCTTATAGCACATAGGGGTTGCTGGTTATTTGGATAGTGTATTGTATTGTACTGTACTGTATTGTATCACTTTGTCAGGTTTCCCAGTGTGAAATCAGGCCGCTGTCCCAGGGGAGAGCACTTCACCACCATGCAGTGCCACAATTCTTTTCTTTCTTCTTCTCACTGGTTTACTGTCTGTGTACTACAAGGTGATTTAGACCTGTGCACATTGATTCTGTCCAGCACTCACACGCACACATACACTGGGTGTGGGGAATGGAGTAAAGGTGGCAGAATGGTTAAGACGCTAAGCTGCCAGTACAGACAGTCCCTGAGGGTGTGGGTCCAAATCCCGCTCTCGCCCTTTCTCCCAAGTTTGATTTGAAAATAAAACTGAGCGTCCTGTCATTCGGATGAGACAATAAACCAAGGCACTTGGCGCACTGAAAAAGAACCCATGATAATGAAAGTGTTGTCCTCTGGCAAAATTCTGCACAAGAAATCCACTCTAATAGGTTTACAAATATATAAGCATGCACTCAAGCTCTGACTAAGTGTGTTGGGTTATGCTGCTGGTGAGGCATCTGCTCAGCAGATGTGGTGTGGCATATGTGGATTTGTCTGAACACAGTGACGCCTCCTTGAGAAACTGGAACAGAGAATGGGTGAGGGATTGGAC
Organism: Babylonia areolata; assembly: GCF_041734735.1. NCBI lineage: Eukaryota > Metazoa > Mollusca > Gastropoda > Neogastropoda > Buccinidae > Babylonia > Babylonia areolata. The sequence continues at coordinate 10,810,315 of NC_134886.1, forward strand.
AAGGGTGGGGTGGGTTGGTGGTGGGGAGTGGGGGGCGGGGGGTAATTTGAAAATAATAAAACTAACAGTGAAGTCATTGGGTGGAGGGGGGCATTGGTCAAATGCCAGAAACAGATATTACAACAAGCTACCCACCACAGTGTGGCATTTTTTGTTGTTTTTTTCCCCCCACTGTGGCTGTGCGCTAAGTGCATGCTGCACACTGGTCTTTCTGATGGTTTCATCTCACCTGAAAGACTAGCACCCAGATCACCACTCAAGGTCTAGTGCAGGGCGGAGTAAACATCTTGGTCCTTGTATGAATCGAAGCCAGGACCCTCACTTCCTGGTTAGGTGCTCATCCACATGGCCAGAATGTGTGTGTGTGTGTGTGTGTGTGTGTGTGCGTGTGTGTGTGTGTGTGTGCGTGTGTGTGTGTGTGTGTGTGCAGGAGTGTACACAATAAAGGGTGAGAATGTCTGATCATTTTATTGCTGACAAATGTCCCATTACTTTTTCAACAGCAACATCATTTTCTGATAAATTTCTTTCTTAGCTCGGGCATGATTTGTGACAAACTTTGGTGACAAGTCATCCTCCCCAAATAACCAGTCCTGTCAGAACAATACCAGCATCATTATGCTTGCAGCCTTGAAGTTTCACCCTGTGTCTTAGCGTTTGATTTACCAGGATGTAATGTCTTCTGTACATGTGCTGAACAGAAAAGCATCTGCTCTTTTATTTTCATTTATTTACTTTTATTTATTTATTTTTTTCAAACATTTTTTTTATTCATTTTTTGCGTTTACATTTTTCACATGAATACAGAAGACATTTTCATAAAAAGTGAATATGCATCATGAGTATATCGGTTGTTTATTCAACATTTAATGTATTAACGTAGTAGAACGCTAACTGTAATTATGTCATTAGTAGATATATATATATTAGAGGTTCATGTGTAGATAGATCTGAAGAAGGACATATTTGAATATGAAAAATAAATAAATAAATAAATAAATAAAAGATGAATAAATAATGGAAGAAGAGAGGAAAAGAAATAACCAGAGAGAGGAGGGGAAAAAAGATTCTTCATTTTTACTCCACAGTGCTCCATATGAAATGGACCAATGATATTGCTATATGTGCCCCAGAAACATATGCACATGTCTCTTCATTCGTACATTAAAAAAAAAAGACAAAAAAAAAAAGGTGTTATCATGAAAACAAGGAAATAAGCATGCAAGTAGGTGTATTACTATTGTCACAAAATTCAGTGTACTTTACATAGGCATCAGATTTTTTTTTGTGTGTGTTTTTTTTTTGCAAGAGCAGATTTGGCCATGTGTCGAACAGTTTCTCAGTCTGAATCCTTGCAAAGAAAACATGTTTCCAAGGATCAGAGATCTTTGGGAAGATTTTCTGGAACAACAACTGGTTGATGCAGTACCTTTAAAGTTCAAGCCCAACAGCTCAGAGCAAGAAATGCCTTCACTGCAACAGCGACTACAAAAAATATGAACCACAGTGTTGAATCATGAATAAAACCTTTCAGTTTGCCAGCGAGAGGTCAGAAAATACCTGCTTTTTTCCAAATCCAGTTTTTGACAAAATGACCTGGAGAAATTGAATGAAAGAGAAACTTGGACAGAAGTCGAGAAAACACTATAAGACTTTATTTTCATATTCTTCATTTTGAAGGCTTCATTTTCCATCTGATGAACGTTTTTCAAAGTGCTGGATGTTTTAATTGTAATATGCCTTTACTGAGTGATAAAACTGTGCTAATTTTTTTATCACAGCTGATTTACAACTTCAACCTTGACCCAGAAAAATATGTTGACTGGTTTTTGTGTCCCATTCATCTTGGTTTGAAGAGGAGAAATGTCCTATTATATTTAAGTGAGTCAGGATATTTGTCCTATTGTTGACCATGAGGATGTACGACCCTCTGTGTGTGTGTGTGTGTGTGTGTGTGTGTGCGCGCGCGCAATACAATACAATACAGTATGTTGCCAAAGGGCCATGACCGACTCTGTGCTGTCTTCGTTGTGGCAATAGAGAGTTACCTGTTGGACACAATTCTATCAACTCAGGACCAAGGGTGGTTCTTCTTTTTGCAGGTGAAAGGCGTCGCAATCGATGGACACTTGGGCGGATCGTGGGACTTGTTTTTGGAGTTGGCATTTTGACGGCTCCTATACTGGCCTACTTTGCCTACAGGTGAGTGTCCATTGTTCGTTTTGTTACATACGGTTGAAAAAAAAGGTTTTACATTTCAAAAAGGTGTTTTCTTCTCAGGTAACTTTTTTTTTTTCTTAATGATAATAAACATTTATAATTCTCCAGCTTTCATGTTTATAAATATTTTGACAAAGCTTCAACAACAACAAACATCAAATCACTCCGGCAATTGTAGAAAGAATAGTACCAGTACAATAAATTCTCTATTTGTGTGCTATACGAGACATAACAAATTCACCATGCGTATAAGTTAGTTCAAGTACCATTAATTCTCCATATCTGTACTGTAAGAGATAAAAGAATTTCACCATGCTTATAAGTTATGTGGAATGTCCATTTGACATCATATACCACACCATGTCAAACTAGTACAAGTGTTAGATTTTCTCATATCATATATTTCACCATGTCAAATGAATTCAAGTGCAGGGTTTCTACAAATGTCTCCTTTCAGATGAATTTTAAGAAAAAAACAAACAAAAGCTTCTCTGTCAAAGAAAGAGTGCTTCATTCAAAAGGTTTTTTCAGATTCAGCAGACTGGTCCCTTATCGCATCATATATTTATAATATATATACACACAAATACTCATTGGGACTAATTCCAGACTAAGCACAATTACTTTATTTTCAGGAGTAACGGAAGCACCAGTGGACAACATTCCCCCAGGAATGGTGAGAATTACTTTGTCACAGGACCCTTGTCACTGACAGTATTTTGAAAAGAAAAGTTCAGGTCACAAGCAGGAGGGACTGTTCATTTTTGTTGATGAAGAGGACCCTGTACAGTACTACTTATGCTTTTGTCATATGTCTTAAATGTTTTGGAATGATGGGGAGAGAATATTCAGAGAAAGTGTAAACAAAAATTGCTCAGGATTGTAACTGACTATAGAATAGTTATTATATGGAAATTATAGATTTTTAGCACACCTGCCAGCTGCCATGTTTTGAGCATTACATGCTCTTCTGAGCCTCACAATGCTACACCACTACACTGACAGTAAATATGCATGCTGAAGTTAAAAAATCAAGTACTGTTTTCTTTTTCATTCAGTAAATTGATTGATACTCTGAGCAAAGTGAACTCGCATGGAAGGGCGAGGAAGAAGCCAGAAACTCGGCCTGTGATGTGGGTGATGCTTTACTTTCAGCCAGTGAGAACTGATTCTGTGGTTCTTGATCAGCCTGAGGCAGTTGGAGTTTAATTCACACTTATCTCCCACTTCCGTTCTGCTTCTAGAGAACCAGACTGTTCTCTCCAGCCGTCATTCTCCTCCAGTGTTCAGCACTCCTTTTTAGAAATAAAATGTCTGCAGAAAGTAAAGCCAGCAACAAATTGACATTGACAGCAAATAAATGAGTGTCCACACAGTGATACTGCGAAGCTTACAGCAAAGGATATCTGCATATTTTACCTTTGCGAGTTCAAACCACTTTATGCACTGTGTTGATTCAGCTTCAGAGTGTCACACAATTGAATGATCAATGTTTCACAATATCTCAAAAAAAAATTTTCTTGACTTCAAAGTGTCACATGATTGAATGATCTATGTTTCACAATATGTAAAATCCTCAGTTGTCTTAAGAGTGTCATATGATTGAATTGTCAGTGTTTCACAGTATGTAAAAACCTCATTTGACTTCAAAGTGTCACACAATTGAATGATCAGTGTTTCACAATATGTAAAAACCTCACTTGACTTCAAAGTGTCACATGATTGAATGATCAATGTTTCACAGTATGTAAAAATCTAACTCTAGTTTTCATACTCCCAAAAAAAGGAAATATCAATTTGAGCCAAAATTACCACACGATAAGCTTTATCAACCTCCTGAGCAAGGTTTTACTGAAAGTCATCTAGAACAGTCTGAAATCTGAAGCTGAGAAAATCATATCTGAAGAACAAGTGAGCTTCCAAAATGGAAGAACAGATTTACAGCGAGAAATATCTTCAACATCAGCAGCATATATACCATGTCTTCATAGATTTCAGGAAAGAGTTTGACAGAGTGGCATGAGCTCTGTGGGTAACCATGAGAACATGCAGCATCAGCCCCGGCATCATCCCAGTCATCCAACAGCTGTACAACACGGCAGCCAGGGTAGTTCTCCACAACTGTTCCATCAGAAACTCGTTCAGGACAACAGTTGGAGTCACGCAGGGTTTTCTACTATCCCCAACACTATTCAACATATTACTGGAGCATATCATGTCGGACACATTGGAAGACCATGAGGGCACCGTCACAATAGGAGGCAGAACTGTTTCAAACCCTCGGTTTGCCAGTGACATTGATAACTTGGCAGGAAATGAGATTGAGCTCTTCTCCAACCTGGTAGTTAGACTTGACATCACCTGCAGGACATACAGAATGAAAATCGGTGCAGAAAAGACAAATATAATGATGAATAACACCAACGACATTTGCACTGATATCAAAGTCAGCAGGCAGTCTTTGGAATCTGTATCTAGGTTCATGTACCTGGGTGCAGTTGTCACAGATGAAGGCTCCAAACCAGAAGTCATGTCCAGGATAGTGCAGACTACAGCAGCGCTCACTCGACTGAAGCTCATTGGAAGAGACAAAAACATCATGTTCAGATCTAAAGTGAAATTACGCACTCACTGGTTCAATCAGTGCTTCACTATGCGATACTTGGACTCTCACTGCTGAGCTCCAGAAGAAGATCCAAGCCACGGAAATGATTTGGTTCTGAAAGCTACAAGGCATCCTGTACACTGAGCACTTGACGAACACTGAGGTCCACCAGAAGATCGCCCAAGCCATTGGACCCCATGATGACCTCATGCCTGTCATCTTGAGGAGAAAGTTCAGATGATACGGGCACGTCACAAGATCGGACATGCTCTCAAAGACCATTCTGCAGGGCACCGTACCAGGCAGTAGGAAGAGAGGGAGGCAAAAGCAAATGTGGCAGGACAACGTGAAAGAATGGACAGACCTGAGATTCCCAGAGAGTTGCAAGAGACAGGAACGAGTGGAGAGAGCTGGTCTTGAAATCATCTGCAGTGCCCCGACAACCGTCCATTGGGTTATGGGACAGGTGAAGGTAAAGATGAAAAATGTCACGAGACTTCAAAGCGTCACATGGTTGAATGATCAATGTTTCACAATATGTAAAAGCCTCACTTGACTTCAAAGTGTCACAGGATTGAATCATCCATTTTTACAATATGTAAAAGCCTCACTTGACTTCAAAGTGTCACAGGATTGAATCATCCATTTTTACAATATGTAAAAGCCTCAGTTGACTTCAAAGTGTCACAGGATTGAATCATCCATTTTTACAATATGTAAAAGCCTCAGTTGACTTCAAAGTGTCATGATTCACACACAGTATGTTAAAAACTCCAGACACATTGAATGGGAAAAGCAGCAACACCATTGTTTTATTAATTCTTTCAGAGAGCCAGCAGGACAATAACTGAGCATTATGCTGCTATTGTCACACACTGCTTTGCTGCGCTCAAATGATGAAAATGCTACTCTCAACATTCATTTGCTGGCTCAAATGATGAAAATCCTACTCTCAGCATTGCTTTGCTAAGCGTGAATGATGAAAATGTTACTTTCTACATTGCATTGCTGCGCTCGAATGATGAAAATGCTACTGTCAACATTGCTTTGCTAAGCTTGAATGATGAAAATGCTACTGTCAACATTGCTTTACTATGCTCGAATGATAAAAATGCTCCTGTCAAGTCATGTTGGGTGCTAGCAGGTCTGATATACAACAATGTGGATGATGTGTTTGACCAAATTATGTTGTTAGGTAAATATGTTGTGTGGTTGAAATAAAGAAACAACAGGATAAAGTTTGACTTGATTCACTTTTTAAGCAATTCAGAATAAATCTCTCAAATTGAAAGTCAAGTACGCACACAGAAAATGATATATACAGTTTCACATAAGGTAATTTCCATGGGAAAAGCAACAACAACTAATAGATATTAACAGTTAGTAAGTTAATATTGAAGTTGCTCAGCCTGTATGTGTGAACATATGGGATGTTGAATTAGATTATTTTCTAGTGTGAGTTTTATGTGCATACATGAAAATTGTGATTTTTCCCCCTTCCTTTTTTTTTCTATTATTAATTGTATGGCTTAATCACTGGAAATGTAATCTCTGCTCACTGCAGTAATTGACTTGATGATGATGTTGTTTTTTTGTGTGTGACAGTGTCTTAAATATGATTTTAAAAAGAAACAGCAGTGATTCCTCTGTTTTTGTTGACTTTGAATCAGCTTCTGGTCACTTCGGAGATGATGCGACCAGCAGAGAGACGGAGCTTAATCCTTTGAACAGGTATGTATTTCCTGTTCTGGCTTGATTTTTGACTCACTTGTGTAAACAAAGTGAGTATGTTTTAACCCAGTGTTCGGTTGTCTGTGTGTGTGTGTGTGTCCGTGGTAAACTTTAACATTGCCATTTTCTCTGCAAATACTTTGTCAGTTGACACCAAATTTGGCATGAAGATAGTAAAAATTCAGTTCTTTCCAGTCATCTTGTTTAAAACAATATTGTACCTCTGGGATGGGCACAAAAATTTTTTTAAAAGGAGCCAAATTATATGCAAAATGAATTTACTGTTATATTTATTTTTTTTTTATTCTCTAAACTTGGCACTTTGATCTGATATTCTGACACAGCATCAAGAGCAGTCATTTTTATCATTTTTTGCTCAAACAGGAACTTCTTTTGCTAAGCATGGAAGTTATATTTCTGGTGCATGTCTTTGGTGCAGATAGTAAAAAAGGGAAATTAATCTGTAATTAATGCTAGGGTGGTTAATTTGCTTTAAACTGATCTTTCTCACATTTAACATTACATTTTGAAATTATACTCAATACATTAAAAGCTTGTGTGTTTTACTCTCCGTGTACAGGGCTTTCACTATGTTCATTCGCCCATGTGGTCTTTTTTGGAAAATACTAAAATCAATACCACAAGTGGACTTTATAGATCTATTGGCTGAGTCCTGAAGGTCATGGGCAAAAATCAATTGCGTACGCATATTTATACATATTCAAAGTGCGTGCTTATATTCCTCGTGAACGTGAAGGACGCCATTTTGTTTCAAGTTGTTGACCTGCCCGTTCAATCCTATATTCAATGGACAATACACAATAACATTTGATGGAAAGTTGGAGAAGGAGACCATAAAATATTTATTCAGAGAAAGGTTTGTGAACGCCTCATCACTTACTGGATTATGCCCCAAACTGCCATAAAAATATCAACAAAATCAGTGGGAATTCACAGTTTAAAATAATAAACCACGAGAGTTAATACCCTTGATGAAACGTAAAAATTTTCAGTCTTGACTTTTCTCAAAATGAAGTCCTTTTCACTTCATACGACGTTTAGAAGTACTTGTACTTGGCTGTACATGTTATTAGTTTAACAAAATACTCAATTTTCATATCAACTTAAAAACTATAAAACTAGAATGAACATAAAAGAGAGATTGAATCGACCATGTCGTACAATCCTGGCAGGTGTAACTAAACTTGTACATCTAACTAGATCCAGAGAAAACGGCTAAATGTTGCAGTGTGATTGCGATGATAGCCACGTCTCCTTTACCGCGGACTTAAAAAGAATTATTAATTGCCCTTAAAGATTTTTTGAATGCCCAAGATACACACAGAATAATGATTTAAACAGCGTTCTCACTGCGAATACCGCAATCGATTTATCGCCCTTAAAAAAGCCTGTTTAATTGTTAAATTTTTTAACGTCAGTTAAGGAGCCACGATAGTGCATTGAGTAAGACAGTTTTTTTCTCACCCGAACACGCGGGGTTTGAATCTGCCTTCAGGGCTTTTTTTTTTTTTTTTTTTTTTTAACCCGAAGCTTTATAATAACAAATAAAGAACACATTTTAACGATTAGATTTTTTTTTTTTTTTTTGACTCACTTGTGTAAACAAAGTGAGTCTATGTTTTAACCCCGTTGTCGGTTGTCTGTGTGTGTGTGTCTGTGTGTCCACGGTAAACTTTAACATTGACATTTTCTCTGCAAATACTTTGTCAGTTGACACCAAATTAGGCATAAAAATGGGAAAAATTCAGTTCTTTCCAGTCATCTTGTTTAAAACAATATTGCACCTCCGGGAGGGGCACAAAAAAATTAAAAAATGAAGCCTAATTATATGCAAACTGCATTTACTGATATATTTATATTTTTGTATTCTCTAAACTTGGCACTTTGATCTGATATTCTGACCCAGCAACAAGAGCAGTCATTATTATCATTTTTTGTTCAAACAGGAACTTCTTTTGCTAAGCATGGAAGTTTTATTTATTTTGCAAACGTTTTGGTGCAGATAGTAAAAAAGGGAAATTACTCTGTAATTAATGCTAGGGGAGTTAATTTGCTTTAAACTGATCTTTCTCATCTTAAACATTACATTTTGAAATTATACTCAATACATAAAAAGCTTGGATTTTTTTTTAAAGTGTATCACAAGTGAGTCTTGAAAGCCTTGCCTCTTGTTTTAAGTGCATCACAAGTGAGTCTTGAAGGCCTTGCCTCTCTTGCTTTGTCTTGTAAGAAACCTTTGATAAAATTATGTGTGTAGCAATAATACAGTGGCCTTCAGTTTGCAAAATAAACATCAATATTTCACTTGATCACATATAGGCTTTGGTTAATGTATGATATTTTTTTTTCACCAAGTCTTTGTTGAAAGGCCTGTCAGTTCATTGTGACAGTTTTCCTTCTTTCTCTTTTTAATTCTGATTTCCAGGATTGTTGCTTAGCCGATTGTTACATTGGTCAGGTGAGGTAGTTTTGGTTGTGGGTTTTTTTTTTCCCCAGTGGGTAAACAAAGTGGGTCTGTGAAATAACCCTGGTTCAGTTGTCCTTGTGTGGTGTGTGTGTGTCCACATGTGAGTGTGTGTGTGTGTGTGTCCACATGTGAGTGTGTGTGTGTCCACATGTGAGTGTGTGTGTGTGTGTGTATCCACATGTGAGTGTGTGGTGTGTGTGAGTGTGTGTGTGCATGTGTGAGTGTGTGTGTGTACACATTTATGTGTGTATATGTGTGTGAGTGTGTGTGTGTTTGTCTGTCTGTCCACATGTGAGTGGTGTGTGTGTGAGTGTGTGTGCGTGCATGCGTGCACGCGCACATGTGTGTCCATGGTAAACGTAACAAATTCATTTCTTCTTGAAATATGTGTGTGGATTACAAATTCGGCTTGAAGATAGAAAAAAAAAAGAATTCTTTCCATATGTTCAAATTATGATGATAATGCTTGGCCAGGAAGGGCACGAGAAGCAATAAACAATTCCTCTTTCATTTTACTGCTGTACTTTTGACTCATGCTTGTTCACACACAATATCAGTCTATGCTTTGTGTTTTGTGCTTTGGTTGCCTGTGTATGTGTCTGTATGAATGTTGTCTGTATGTGTGTGTCTGTATATATGATGTTTGTACATCTGTGTCTGTGGTAATCTTTAACTCACAAGGGACAGCAAGTTTTCTCCCTTGCTTTTCCCCCACAGACGGCCCATTTGTAAGGGTTTGGAAAAAAATTACAAAAAATACAAAATACAGAGTAAGAAAATGAAACTTTTATAACTGGTTTATTGTGTGTCGGACTATTACATTTAAAAAAAATCAAATTTCTCATCTTATTTTTACAGTTTTGCCATTATGCAGAAAATAATGCCAATTTTTCACCCCGAATCACCATACCCATGCTCGCTTTCTGCACTTAATTCACTTTCTTCTTCGTCATCATCCACCTCTTTGATGTCCAACCTTTCAGTTTGTAGCATTTCAAGTACTTCAGCACCACTGAAATGTTACCGTCGCTGCCTTGTTTGCTCCGCAACATTTTGAGAAGAACCTGCTTTGGAGGCCACTTTGCTAACAGGCTGGCACGCCAGCAGGCACTTTGTCAACATGTGTGCGAGACAGGCCACACATTACAGGCTGGCCAATCATACCTTGTGCTTGTGGAGTGACCCAGAATAGCACACTCTGCTTGGTTAATCACAAAATCAGTGTACAGCATGTGATGGATTTTTATTTTTGGAAAATGCTATTCCATTCCGTCATCTGAATCTGAATACAATTTATGTAGAAATGCTCACGCATTCCGTCATCTGGAGAGAGTTAACAAATTCATTTTCTTTGGGAACACTTTGTTGAAACCAAATTTGGCTTAAAATTAGGGAAAAAATAGTTCTTTACATACATTACAGTTTTATTATGAAAGTACACGTTTGAGAAGGGCATAAAAAATATGAAGAAGCCTGAAATGTGTCTGCAGTCATGTTGCTGTTACAGTTTTATTTCTTTTTCACAGAACATTGGACTGTTATCTGATATGTTGACACATTGATTAATAGCAATCATTTTTTTATTTTTAGTTAGAACAGAAACTTCTTTTGTTTAGACTGGAAATTATATTGATGCATACATCTGCCAGGAGCAGCTAAATTGTGCCATGTTGTGCGATATCAGTCAGAATGTGCCACTGGAAATAATGTTTTACAAACAGATCTCGCTCATCAAAACATTTAATTATAATGTCAAAAAGTATGCTATTATGTGCCTTTTTTTCATTCAAAAACTGCTTGAAAACTTGACTGCTAATGCTATTGATCTTCTGTTCCATACTGGTTTAGGCTGTGCATGTGCAGTAACTGCATGTCTAGCACAAACCAGCAAAATGAAACAATAGATCTGCAAAAATTGACCATAAAAATATAATGTGGACCCAGTTAACACAGCATCTAATTGCAGAAATCCATTCTTTAATATGGCTGGCTACAGTGTGGCTGTTGGGGCACATCTTTAAAAGAGCCGACACTTTCTTGTCATTTTTTTTTTTTTTTTGATCACTAGGAATCACATTTGACCAATGAAAGCTTTGCATCTCTTATTCTTTATTTTCTGTGTGTGTTTAATATCATAGTAAAATCATATTAAATCAAATTGAAGGCACACACACACACACACACACACACACACACACACACACACACTCAAGTATAAACACAAGAACTTTGTTACAGATCAAATGGAATCGTTGATGCTAGCTTGCAGCAAGCAGGAGCAAGTCCATCTGCACCAGAATATCCAGGTGACCAACAGCCACAGAATGGCAGTGCTCCTGATCTCCCCATGGCTCCCCAGCAAGGTCCTGGGGGAGAAGCTGCAGGTGAGTATTTGTCACAGGATCCTTGTCACTGATCATATTTTGGGGAAAAAGAATGTTTGGGTCACAAGATGCAAGGGCTGTTCCTGACCTGCTCACCAGTATGATATTTGTTTGATGATTTTTACTCAGTTTTGACTTAGGAGTATGCTGGTTCGCAAAGATTCGTTTCAGGATTATAGGTAAGAAAACGCTAATATAGTTTTGGCTAACCAGAAGATTCATAGTGCGACAAAGTGGAGAAAGAAAAAAGCGCTTTCCCCTTTTTAGGGAATTTTGAGGATTCAGGGAGAATTAAAAAAAAAAGAAGATAAAGCACTATAACTATAAGAGATACAGAAAGAAAGTGTATGTTTCTGTGAAGGAAAATAAATGAGGATTCTGAATCTGGGGTTTTTTCCCTGATTATTTTGATTGCAGATAACTATTCAGGCATTTCAAAGTGAAGATGATAATTTTTGCGCAACAAAAAAAGTTTTTTCCACACACATGCAGATGATGCATTTGACTAAATGATTTTGTATCTTAGATATTTTGTTTGGTTGAAATATAGAAGCATCAGGGTAAAGCCTTATTTAGATTTGATTTTTAAGTGATTAACTTCTTGGCATTATTTTGCTTCTATTTGCCATGGAGTTTTGGGTTGTGGTGGGTAATAATTAACAAAAAATTCTAGCATGCAAACTACTGCAAGAAAGTATACATAACCCACAATTTTCTGACAGGAAAATGAACAGACTGTCAAATTCTGATAGTTTGAAGTTCATTTTAAACAATGCTTGTACATATGCGCATCCTTCAATTGCAACTCCTGCCTGTGCCATGTCCACTCACTTTCAGACAGTATCAAAGAGGTTAACAGTGACCCAGTTGGTCCACAGTGCTGGGGAGAGGGAGGGGGGGTAAGCACTGTTCATAATTTTACCTGCAGACAATAGCAGTTTGGTCATTGCAAGCATGTTTTTCTAAAAACCATGCTGTACACATAATTCGTGACTTGCACGGAACTGTTCATCACTTCGTCACTCTCTCTCTCCCTCCCTACCCCCTGAATAAGTGGATGGTTTGTGTTTGAGGTCAACTCTGGGTCAGCCACAGAGCTATACTCTACCTCTAGCCACAGAGCTATACTCTACGTCCTGCTCCACTTTCTGTCCTTGGCTGGTTACATCTGGCTCTTCAAATACCCCCACCCTCCCTTCTCTCAGCAGATCATCATTTTAACTTTAGTCATATCAAGCGAACCATCTGATAAGATTTTGCCACATCTAGCACTCAAGTTATCATCATCAGTGATTTCTAAAGCTTTTTCTGCACCTTGGAAGTCAAAATTGCAATTTTTGTTATTGAAACACCCTGCTGTTTCAAGCCAGTGGAGTAAGATTGTAGTTTGTCGTCTGCCATTTAGAAAGCATCGTGAGGGCTGTATTGATATTTACACCCAGAAATATCATAGAGAGTGTGATTAGCTCTTGCTTCTCATGGATGATTAAAGTAGACACATGAAGCTTTCTGACTGGTGGCTATTGCAACAATCGACTTTGAAATAGAACTTTGAAAAATCCTGAAATGACATTGATGTATATGTGTGTCATGGGGCAAATAGCGAAGCATTTTGGCAGACGTATATGTATATATGTCATGGGGCACTGAAGAAGTTAAAAGTAAAACCATTACGTTGAAAAACAAGCACACACACAGTAATGATGTGTGCAGTTGCGCAGTAAATAGTATCCATGTAAAACAAAAAAAGTAAGAGACATTAACAGTCATCAAATCAACACTTATGTTGGTTGGCCTGCATGCTTGATCACACACATGTTGAATTAGTTTCTACATTATGAATGATATTTGTATGTATCAGTATTATGGATTTAAAAAAAAAAATCTGTTATTAACTCATTCTACACTGCCTGATGACCTCCTTGATTGTACTCTCTGTACTGGCCGTTTGGTTATGTTACAAGAAAAATATCTAAAAAAAAGAAGAAGAAAAAAAAGAAAAAAAGAATGCAAGTACATACAGCTGTGAAATGTTGTGTTAATATAAAGAATAGAATGTACTAAGCACTCACTTCATTATTGACTGATGTATCATATTTTGAAAAAAAAAATCCATGTTTTTCACAACTGACATAAACTGATAAAGGGGGTGAGTTTTTCTCATTTAACAGAAATTTCACAAACGTGGTCTTTTGTAACCATAGACACTTCCTACCTGTTGTAATTGAATGGGTAAATGTGTATGTACAGTAGATATCTACTATAGAATCAGTGTCAGTGTCACCTGGACACATACAAACTGACACACACACACACACACACACACACACACACACGCTCACTCTTATGCACATGCTGTACTGGCTATTAGCGTGGAATACTAAAAAATCCAAAAAAATATAGAAGTCTTGGTGCCAGTCTTGCATGAGAAAACTCCGGAAGCTGTTCCTTATTCAAGTCTTGGCTTTCAGCAACATCAGCAACAGCTACATGTTCGTCTGCTGCTGAGTCACTGTCTCTGAAACATGTGTTTCACTACCAACACTTTCGCTGCTTTCATCATCGCTGATATTGTCATGGGATCACTCATCAGTGTCTAAAGATTCATCATCATCTTTATCATCACCAGAGCCAGCAGTTGTGACAGCATCTATCACTTTCCGAAGGGAAACACGCTGAGTTTATGTTCGACTTTGAGCCATGGTACTTGCCGAATTTGACGGAGACACTATCTTGTCGAGTGAGCGAGTGAGAAAGCAGAGTTGGGTGACTGTACGCTCGCATGCATTGTACTTAAACAAAGGCATTCTCAGCCACAATAAAAGTACAGGCGCACTTTTGGGTGACTGTAGAACAGAGCTGTGCCATTTAGTTTCACACAAGACTGTTAGCCTATGAACTATGATTTTTTATAAACTTGTGGTACGCTATAGCGTACCATAGTAACAAGTCGTTGTGCGCATTAGGTACGCCATAGTGTACCGTAGTATAGAAAGAGTTAAAGTACTGAATTAATGCACTGTATCTCTGCTTTTTGCAGTCGAGTTTATGGTTTCTGTCTGTCTGTCTGTTTTTAGTTAGGCCCAGGGCTGGGTGGAAAAAAGCATGTGTATTTGCTTATCTCATCACCCTGGTAAAATAAAATTTGGTTTTGTTTAGTTTCGTTTCATTTTGTTTCTCTCTCTCTCTCTCTCTCTCTCTGTCTGTCTGTTTGTATGTGTGCGTGTGTGTGTGTGTGAGAGAGAGAGAGAGAGAGAATGTCTTGAAATGATGCTTTAAAAAGAAACAGCTGGTGATGCTTCTGTCACCGATGACGCTCTCAGCCCCTGATGCCCCAGGAAGACATGGTAATGAAGATGTGTTCTGTTCTGTGAACAACTAGCACCAGCCAGTGGCTCTGTTTCAGCAGGTGCTCCAAACGTTCGGCCTCAGCCGGACACTGCCAACGATGAGGGTATTCCTGCTGCTGAAAGGGATATTGGTTCTATTTGCAGTAAGTATTGGAAGTGGCAGTATGATAGTCTTTTTCCTAAAGGGAAGAATCTTGATGTCACTGAACAAGAGCAAGACATAGTCATTGAAAAATTAATATGGAATGAGGAATATGCTGATTTGTTTCGTGATACTCTAAGGAATGATGAAATGAGGACTAAAATTGATAATGCAATAAATTTAGTAGATGTGGATGTAAATAATGCATTGTTATTGTTTAATGAATGTATAAAACAAAGTGCAGAATATATGAAAAAATGTGTGCGTGTCAATAACAAGAAGGCACGTGATGACTGGTTTGATCAAGAGTGTACCATGAGTAAAAGAAACGTAAGGACGTTAAAACGTTAAAAACGTTAAGAATTAGTCGACGGATATTAAAAAAAGAAGACGTAGATGTTTATTTGATTGCAAGAAGAGAGTACAAGCATTTCATAAAGAGAAAAAAGAAAGAATTTAACAGATCTTTAATAGATAAGCTTGTAGCACTTCTATAGACTGTTAAAAGGAATTTTTGGAGTAGTATCAGTAAACTCTTGTTTAAAAGAAAACAACCAAGACATAACTTTGAAATAGATACTTGGTTTAAACATTTTCAGCAGTTGTTACAACCAAATATAGATAATGTGGAAAATGAAGCTGTACATGATGATGATATACTTGATGATGACACAGATCAATACATGAATAGATCAATATCTAAAGAAGAGGTACTGTTGGCAATAAGGAAACTTAAAAATGGTAAAGCAGCTGGCCCTGATGGAATCATTAGTGAACTGTTTAAGAATTGCACTGATCATGTAGTTCCTTTCTTTCTTTGATTATTCAATAAATTATTTGAGAAGGGTATTTACCCAAATAACTGGATTGAATCAATAATTTTGCCCATTTATAAGAAAGGTGATGTAAATAATCCCAATAACTATAGAGGAATTTCCCTAAGCGACATAAGTGGTAAATTATATGGAATGATTATCAATAAGAGATTGCAAGAATGAGTGGATGAAAATGACATCACAGGTGACCGCCAAGCCAGTTTTTAAAAAGGATATCCTACTGTAGACCACATGTTTACGTTGCTTGCATTAGTACAGAAACAGTTTTCCTTTAACCGTAAGTTGTATGTTGCTTTCATTGATTTCGAAAAGGCATTTGATTCTGTTAATCGTAATCTTCTGTTGCCAGTTTTACTTAGGAATGGTATAAGAGGTAAACTTTGCAAATGTGTAAAAAGCATGTATGATGTAGCAGGATCTAGAGTTCGCTGCGGGGCTAAACTGACTGAATTTATTAACTGTACAGCTGGGGTTAGACAGAGGGATGCCTGCAGTCCGATTTTGTTTTCTTTATTCATTAATGAATTAGCAATCCAAGTAATTAATAATGGAAGACATGGGGCTTTGTTTCCGATTGATTCCTTTGAATTATTCATACTTTTGTTAGCTGATGATGTTATTCTGGTGTCAGAAACTGTTATAGGATTACAAACACGGTTGAACAACCTTCACCATGCAGCAGTTTCACTCCAATTAAAAGTTAATATGTTGAAAAGTAATATCATAGTATTTCGTAAGGGTGGCTGTTTGAGCAGCAGAGAAAGGTGGGTGTATGATGGTAGTTTGATGCCAGTTGTCAATGTTTACAAATATCTGGGCATATTTTTCTCCACACGCTTGAGTTTCGTTGGGGCATGCAAAGATCTAGCAAGCAGAGCCAAAAATGCACCGATTTGTATTATGAAAAAGTTGCATATGCTCAATAATGTTTCTTTTGATTTATTTATCAAATTATTTGATACACAAGTGCAGCCTGTTGTGCAATACGGTTCTGAATTGTGGGGTCTAGACAAAGCTGCTTATCACTGTGAATCAGTCCACACTTTTGCATAAAAGAGATTTTTAGGAGTAGATAGGCAAACGCCAAATGACTTAGTATATGGTGAAACGAATCGATACCCGTTGTATCTAGTTTCTGCAGTCAGGTATATACGTTACTGGTTGAGATTACTACAAATGGAACATAACAGAATACCCCGCAAAGCTTATGATATGCTATATGATTTTGATGCTAGAGGCAGAGTGAACTGGGTAACCAAGATTCGCCATTGTTTGTTTGAATATGGATTTGGATTTGTTTGGTTAAACCAAGGTGTTGGTAGCATCCAGGCATTTATTGGTGTGTTTTGACTATGTCTGATTGATTGTAGATGGCAGAACTGGTCTGATCATATTCAGAATAGTGAAAGATTTAGTTTCTATAAGAATTTTTGCAGTGTATCTGATCTGAAACCTTACTTAGTGTTGAATATGGATAGACATTTAAGATATATGATGACAAGATTTAGATTAGGTATTACAGAATTAGCGGTCCATCATTACAGATACAGAACATGTAACAGTGATTTGACCTGTCCATTATGTAAAGAATCACAAGAAAATGAGATGCACTTTGTTCTTTGCTGTCCAGCTTTAAAGAACATTCGAGAGGAGTTTATTCGGCCTAAATATTATAGTAAACGTACTTTGTTAAAATTTAACTTGTTGATGTCATCTACTTCCCCTGAAGTTGTTCGCAAATTTTCACTATTTTTATACAAAGCTTTCAAATTCAGAGAAATGGTTATTTCGTGAAAACGCTGTTTGTTTTCTTTTGTTTTTGTTTTTTCTTTTATTGTTCTACACATTGAACTGTAATGCAGGTATATTTTTGTTTGACTGTGTTCATTGATGCTCACAGTGTCGTGATGTATTGTTTGTAAAATAATGTTCACATTCCCCTTCATAAGGGGCCTAGGTCTATACATGAATAAACCATCTCTCTATCTATCTATCTATCTATCTATCTGTGTGTGTGTGTGAGAGAGAGAGAGAGAGAGAGAGAGAGAGAGAATGTCTTGAAATGATGCTTTAAAAAGAAACAGCTGGTGATGCTTCTGTCACCGATGACGCTCTCAGCCCCTGATGCCCCAGGAAGACATGGTAATGAAGATGTGTTCTGTTCTGTGAACAACTAGCACCAGCCAGTGGCTCTGTTTCATCAGGTGCTCCAAACGTTCGGCCTCAGCAAGACACTGCCAACGATGAGGGTCTTACTGCTGCTGAATGGGATATTCATTTTATTCTCAGTAAGTATTGGATGTAGCTGCATCTTGTATAAGCTCTTACTACTTTTCCTGTTACAATGACAGAAGGGAGTGTCCGTTACTTTTGATTTTTTTTTTTAATCAGTAGGTATCACATGTGAGCCATGAAGGCTTTGCCTGTTGTAATTTTAAGGTTGACTTGACCTAATGTTCATTTGATCAGAGTTAAACGTCACAATCCTTTTGTCTTTGGCAGTTTCATTTTTATTTCTGTCATTACTGCTTGTCAGGACATAGTGCATTAGCATAGCACAGCAAAGTTCAGCAACAGAAAAAATAACAACAAAGAAACAAAATAACAACAAAACAAAAGGCTACCAGAACCGAGGCAACACACTGACACTACATCATTCCTCATTGGTGGATACCTCACATTGTATGCCCCTTAAAAGCTTTGTTCTTCTTTTGATATAACACATTCTCTGTCTTCCACTCCCATGCTATGAACCTAAATCGTGTGTGAGTGTGTTTGAATTTGCTGTGTCATGGAGTCTGCAGCTGGTGTGGGATTTCTTGTCTGGTTTATTTCTATTATCACATGATATATCATGATTATATTCATAATGTTCATGTGTCATGTATAGTTTCAGTCTTTTTCTTCTTATTATTACTGTTAAAATCATTGTAATTAATTGTATCATTGGTATTGCTGTTTTCCCAGCAGTATGAGACACCACTGCACATGACAAGACCATTCCACACCATACACCCAGCATCACACCACACCACATCACACTGTTGCCCAACACACACATGTGTGTGCATGTATGCACACAGACTGCCACACATTCCATCACATCTTACCACAGTGCATTGTTAAGTCACATCATGCCATGGCTACGACACCATTCATTCTTACTGTTGCACATGGTTATTGTCACAGGTGATGTCTTCCGAGCCCTCAGTACCAGACTGGGACGTGAGTGGAAGATGTTCCTCCGAGCCCTGCCTGGATGGTCAGATATTGGCAAGGTGGATTCGTTAATTGAGCAAAAAGAAATGGAGAATAACAATAATGTGAAGTACACAATCGATGCTTGCCTGAAAGAGTGGTACAAAGAATGCCATGATTTTGTTACCAAAGATAACATTTTGAACACCTTAGTTAAGCCAGGTATAGGTAGATGGGATTTGAGAAATGAGCTGTCTGTCTCCTAGTTCAGTTTGAGGTTGTTTTTTCAGTCTGCATCCACATGGCAGATCTGTAAAACTGGTCACTTCATTGTCAGGCGGATTTCAGAGAGAGCAGGTTTGGATAGATTGATATTTACAGTTTTAGATGATTCTTCCCGATTGAAGCACACACACATGTTCTCTCTGTGTCTGTCTGTCTCTCTTTCTCTATTTGTCCTTAACTTTTAGCATTTTATTACTGCCTAGGATATCAGTTTACCTTTCTTCCATTCAGTATTAACTTCAAATAAAGGTTAGTATTTTATTTAAGGAAGGAATGTTTTGTTGTGTGTTGTTGTTTTTTGGGGTGGGGGTGGATTTTACAGACTTTCTTCCTCATAGGTTCATATGGTTTCACATACTTATTCACATGACTGCATTTATTGTGATGGCTTTCGTGTAATTTTCTGTGTGCATGGTATTTATGGGAGTGTTAATTTGGTGTCAATGATAGGAAAGCTTTGCTCAGTTTTTACTCACTTTGGTGTGACACTGGCTTGTTGAAGACCCAAAGGCATGTTTTTGATGCACAGCAGGGGCAGGGCAGGGATCCACAGGAAGTGGAGTGGTGGTCTAGTGGTTATGTGTCCATCTACGAAGCGAGAGAATCTGAGGGCATGGGTTTGAATCCCACACTCAGTGGAATTTTCTTTTCCTCCACTTGAGTCAGTCGTTGATCACAGTCTGGATCAGTGTCCTGGCCCAAGAATTTTTTTTAAGGATTTTCACTATCTGGGAGACAGGGCACAAAGTAAGTTAGTGTGATATCTTGAGAAACAGGCCATGGGACAGAGATAAAACAGGTAATATTTGGATTGCAGTCACTATCTTGTTCTGGATTTTTAAAGAATTTTTTTGCCAGTGGGAAATACAGGATGGGGTGGGGGTGGGGGGTCGCAGGAAAGGGGTGGAGCAGGTGGGGAATCAGTACGTTCCTCATTGACAGAGAACAGGTGGGGAATCAGTACGTTCCTCATTGACAGAGAACAGGTGGGGAATCAATACGTTCCTCATTGACAGAGAACAGGTGGGGAATCAGTACGTTCCTCATTGACAGAGAACAGGTGGGGAATCAATACGTTCCTCATTGACAGAGAACAGGTGGGGAATCAGTACGTTCCTCATTGACAGAGAACAGGTGGGGAATCAGTATGTTCCTCATTGACAGAGAACAGGTGGGGAATCAGTACGTTCCTC
Source organism: Babylonia areolata (assembly GCF_041734735.1). Lineage (NCBI taxonomy): Eukaryota > Metazoa > Mollusca > Gastropoda > Neogastropoda > Buccinidae > Babylonia > Babylonia areolata. The sequence goes on from NC_134886.1 coordinate 10,830,747, forward strand.
ATTGACAGAGAACAGGTGGGGAATCAATACGTTCCTCATTGACAGAGAACAGGTGGGGAATCAGTACGTTCCTCATTGACAGAGAACAGGTGGGGAATCAATACGTTCCTCATTGACAGAGAACAGGTGGGGAATCAGTATGTTCCTCATTGACAGAGAACAGGTGGGGAATCAGTATGTTCCTCATTGACAGAGAACAGGTGGGGAATCAGTATGTTCCTCATTGACAGAGAACAGGTGGGGAATCAATACGTTCCTCATTGACAGAGAACAGGTGGGGAATCAATACGTTCCTCATTGACAGAGAACAGGTGGGGAATCAGTATGTTCCTCATTGACAGAGAACAGGTGGGGAATCAGTATGTTCCTCATTGACAGAGAACAGGTGGGGAATCAATACGTTCCTCATTGACAGAGAACAGGTGGGGAATCAGTACGTTCCTCATTGACAGAGAACAGGTGGGGAATCAGTATGTTCCTCATTGACAGAGAACAGGTGGGGAATCAGTATGTTCCTCATTGACAGAGAACAGGTGGGGAATCAGTATGTTCCTCATTGACAGAGAACAGGTGGGGAATCAGTATGTTCCTCATTGACAGAGAACAGGTGGGGAATCAGTATGTTCCTCATTGACAGAGAGATGTGCTCTACCTGCTGCCTTCCACTTGATTCAGTGATTCTATGATGAAAGATTTCATGTGTTTAACTTCTTCTTCCCTTTCCACTGATACTTTTATTATACAGTATATTTTCATCTTTACATTGACTCATGCGAATATTACTGACCTCCCTCCACCTATCCATACCCACCCAGCCGCCCACCAACAAAAACATATGTTTATGATTATGCATGGATTACTCAATTCTTTGGAGTGATGAACCATGATACTGCCATCATAGGGTGCAAAGTTACTTCTCATTCTACTTCCACTCTCTCCCTCTCTCTCTCCCTCTCTCTCTCTCTCTCTCACTTTCTGTGTCACTGCCCTTTGTCTTTCTGTCTGTCTTCTTTTTTCCCGTTTCCCGACTAACTTTGACTTGTTGATACTCTGTTGTGGTTTATTCATGTTGGGCATTCTCGTGTCTCCATAACCCACTGAACAATGACATGAATTACATGATCAGTAATATGTGTGTTTGGTCTGCATGCACGTACACATGAAGGGGGTTCAGGCACTAGAATGTCTGCGCATGTTTTGACCTGGGAGATCGGAAAAATCTCCACCCTTTACTCAGCCTGTCTGACAATGCTCCTGTTTGTGATCGCCAGTTTTAACCTATAGAGAAAGGCCATATTTTTTCAGTCAGGTTATTGATGCATATAAAAGATAAAAATCAGAATAGCCAGTATATATATATATATATATTTTTTTTTTTTTTTTTTTTTTTTTTTTTTTGTTGTTGTTTTTTTTGTTTTTGTTTTTTTGTTTTTTTTGTTTTGTTTTGTTTTTTGTTTGTTTGTTTTTTACCATGTGCAGCATGGCCATGAGGAATGCTTCATGTGGGACTTGTTCAGTGTTTGTCAAACTACAACCAAACCAGAAAAAATATTAGAATGTCAGTCATTCAAATTTCATGCATATTTTGCTTACTTCATTTAAGATTTGTAAAAATAAATGAATAAATTTATTTTTTTTAAAGTAAATAAAGGTAGGTAGAACTGAATACTTTTGGACCAGATTTGTTGTCAGTTGCCTGGCATTTCAAAGGCTAAGAGGTTTTTTTTTAAGTAGTGATCAACGCTGGCCAAGCAACAAGAAGAAGAAGAACAACAAAATTATAAAAAGTTGACTGAATGAAGGAAAGATGAAATCAAAACTATGGAAATAAAAAGAAAACATTTTCTCAGCTTTTTGTTTGTGACCTCAAACTAGGTCAGTTCAGCTGGACAGTGATGTTGTGATGTCTATAGGTGTAATGAATATAATCAGACCTAATCAGTGCTAAGATGTGTCATGCAGCCTTTAAAGCTAACACTGCACCACAGTGCACGTAGTCTCTTCTCTTTCTATCAGTTTCGTTTTGGTAGTTGCATATAATGTTGTTAATTATGTGCATGTGCGTTATACTGAAACACAGGTGTGCAAGGGTTAAAAAAAAAACCCAAAAAACCCATGGTACTCGTAGTACTAGTGGTACAGAAGCCGAAACAGGTCTGAGCCAGAAACTTGAGGTGACCAACAGTCACAGAATGGCAGTGTTTCTCATCTCCCGATAGCAGCCCAAAAAGGTCCTGGGGAAGAAAAGGTGGGTGAGCATTTGTTGCTGGATCACAGTATAAACCAGCAAGAACGCGATCAGTGCGAAACTGGCGTGGCGATTTCTTAATGTACATTGTTGGTCATGTGTTGTATTGTGCCATGTCTAGAAAATACAGATATTTTCTGTTTTTCTGAGCTGCTTATTGGCTTAAATAAGAAAAAGTTTGCCCAACTGTTTTAATGTCAGCCATGGCCAGCCAAACATACCAGATTAAGTGATGGAAGTACATCAGTTTTTTAGACTTAATGGTTTTGTCCATATAATATTATTTGGCCATTTCATTTTGGTTTGCCATAAGACTGTTTTAAAGCAGCCACACAATTTTTGTTTTAGTACCATTTTTTGTGGTTTGTTTTTAGTTCTTGTGTACAGATGTGAAGGAGACAATCTAGTTTCAGCAACAGGATAACGGGAAAGATTTCCAAACTCCATACTTGTGTCCACAGAGTAATTTTATATTATTCTAATGGTTGTGATACTATACATTTCTATTTATGAACACTGTGACGTTGTTGGCTGATGGGGGCAGGGAATCAAGAGTGAAAATGTTATTTATCTTATTCAAATTCAGTACTCTTTATACTTGTTATTCACAATAATGCTCTTTCTGTTTGTGATCAAGGAACTGTTTTATGCCATGAAACTGTTCATTTGGGTAGATGCTGCATAATACAGAACATGTTAATGCTTTGTAAGCTGTGCTGTGCATCTGTCATGGACAGATGTATTGCATTGTAAGCCGTGATGTGCATCTGTCATGGGCAGATGTATTGCATTGTAAGCCGTGCTGTGCATCTGTCATGGACAGATGTATTGCATTGTAAGCCGTGCTGTGCATCTGTCATGGACAGATGTATTGCATTGTAAGCCGTGCTGTGCATCTGTCATGGGCAGATGTATTGCATTGTAAGCCGTGCTGTGCATCTGTCATGGGCAGATGTATTGCATTGTAAGCCGTGCTGTGCATCTGTCATGGGCAGATGTATTGCATTGTAAGCTGTGCTGTGCATCTGTCATGGACAGATGTATTGCATTGTAAGCTGTGCTGTGCATCTGTCATGGACAGATGTATTGCATTGTAAGCTGTGCTGTGCATCTGTCATGGACAGATGCATTGCATGATTTTATCCTATGATTTAGGATGTCTGTAAATAAAATGTGCTTTACTTCCAGGCCACATTTAGCAGAAGGCTGTGGGTTGATGACCATACAGCATGAAATAATGATGATTCAGTGTAAACTGCTTTGAAAATTATTTATTGTTGTTGTTTATTGCGGGGTTAAAACATCATTGCTGTATTCTTGGATTCCAACTCTGTGGCTTCATTAAATAATGGTTGCAGCTAATATATTTTAATCATTCCAAATTTTCAGAAAAAAAAGAATTTCTGCTACTCGTGGTGGCCCATACATTTCACAGCAATGGGGTTATACTGTGAGTTCAAACTGTCCTTCTTAACTATATGGCTGACATGGCTCACGTAACAGATTCTTTGTTAGAGGGAGATGGTTGGACTCCAGTCACAGGCAGTGAAGACAGAGACTGATAAGTCACTTGCTGTGTGATAAAAAAAACAACACATTTGTTACATCAGTATCCTGGTGATGATTACATATCATTTGTTTTGTTTCTGAACGCTCATTTTATGAAGAAACAATTAGCGCCTGTTGGATCCTGTGACTGATTATCCTTGTTGATCAGCGCTCGTCCAGCGCTAACTCATCCACTGCCCGTTGTTTAACGTTGTCTCTGCTGAACAATGCTCCTCCGTCTTCCAAACACCGTTTGTCTTTCAGAGACCATTTTTATTGTCTCTAAAAGGAGCGAAGCCAAAACACAAATGGTTCCATATGAATAGATGTAATGCAAGACTGAAATGAATGATTACTGAAATGTTTACAGAATCTTTTGGCAAATATAGAGAAATCTTCAACTGAATCATGTGTGATAAGACAAGAGGATGTTTAAATAAGTAGAGGACATCACCAGAGGTGCTAAAAACAAGAGCATGTTTGTGCAGCTGACTGATAGACACATGAACCTGACAAATATATGTGTTAGTTAGATTTCTGCAGAATAGTGTGTGTGTGTGTGCATGTGCACAAATGTGTTGGTTTACTTGTTACTTTGTTTTTTACACTTTCCTATTGTTCTGCATTGTGTATTCGAACAGTTGATGCTTTACTTTGTGACATATTTATAACAACACTAGTCTGTACATGTTGAGACTAAATTCTGTGCTTGTAGAATAGCTTTCTGTCAATAAGAATTAATCAAAACACAGCGATTTTTTGCCCAACCAACTGTGAAAGACTGACACAATCATTTCAGTGTGAAATGTGAAGACAAATGGCAGTTTGAAGACCAGCTTGTGATAAGACTTGATGTTCTCTGTGAACAACAGCAGGACAGGTCAGGGAACTGCAGCTGTGATATGAGAACAGAAGGTCCACAAACTGTGACAAAGGGTGCTTCTTGGAAATATTTATTGTTGGTGTGATGCCCGTTCTCTTCCATCCACCCCCCCCCCCCTTCTCCATCACTGTCCTTACCCCCCCACACCGCCGACCCCCAACCCACACCTCTCCTCCTCCCACCCACCCCTATCCCCGCCCCAGACCCACCTCTCCTCCCCCTACCCCAGCCCCTCCCCCTGGCACCCTCCCACCGCTGACCCCCCTTGACCCCCTGCCCTCACACACACACACACATACACATGTATGCATGCATGCACAAACACACACACACACACACACACACACACACACACACACACCACAATCCCTTTGTTGTTGAGAGGCATTTTCTTTCAAAAACGATCTTCCCCCCCCCCCCCTCCCCCGGCCCTACCCCGTAAAAAACTCACCAAGAACTGAATGAACAATTGCATAATTAGATATACTTTTTGTTTGTTTGTTCACCAAATAAACAAATAAATGTGAAATAAATACCCCTTTTTTATGAACACTATCCAAAACCAAAAACTAACCCCCCCACCCCCACCCCAAAAAAAAGAAGAAACAAAAACAAGACAAAAACCAAATAATTAAATAGACGATTAAAAAAAAGAAAGAAAGAAAAAAAGCTTTTCTTTTAAACACGTAAAGTTGAGATTCAGAGAGTGAAAATGACAGAAAAGTACTTATTGTTGGTCACAGAGGATGATGTACTTAGAGCTCAAATCAAAGAGAGTGTATCTTTATGAATGGTCACTGACTGACTTGCCACCGTTGATGTTTACAATTACAACCCTCATAGGATGCTGTGCACTCTTTCAGTTATGAACAGTGTCCTCATCTTCAGGAAATTCTGCACTAAAAACGTCCTCATTTCTCTTCTTTCATTCCAGATATCTTCTTTTCTGTTGTCTCTTCCTTTCTCCCTTCCTGTCCAGCCAGTTCATTCACCGACATTTCCCTCTAGAAAGCCTTGAATGTTTTGTTTCTTTTCTGGATTTGATAATTTGGTGTTTTTCCTAAATTACATTCCTTTGTGTGCCTCAATTGTGTGAGATGCATGCTGGCCTTTCTTGGTTTGGTTATTTGTTATTATATGTGATTCTGCTTCTGACAAAAACAGTTGAATGCTGGGGTTCTTTCAGGGTAAGTGGTATCCCCACCTTCTGGAAATTTTGTATTAGAAGTTTCCTCTCTTTTTTAAAAGTTTAAAAAAAAATTTTTTTATATAGCTCTCTTATGTTTTTTTGCACCCAGGTCGTGTAATGTACCTTTAGTAATTTTTTGGTTTTGTATGTGTTATATAATTTTTGTGTATCTTTCTTCTTCTCATTAGTCAAATTGACTTTTTTGCTTTCCCCCCATAGGGATGCCGGGGGTCTTTCAGTACAAATAGCATCCCTGCCTTCTGGAAATTCTGTGCTAGAAATTTCCTCTTTTCTGTCACTCTCTTTGTTTCTGCCTTTTTTTTTTCTTCCTTCACTGTTGTCTCCTTTTTCTGCCTTCCCAGTCCATTACCCTTACTTTTTTCATGCAAGCCTCGACACTTTTTTTCTCTTTTCCACAGTCCATGATGTACTGTCTGTGCTGTTTTGCTCTGGCAATTAGGTAGTGAGATGTAAACACTGGGATGGGCAATAGCTGCCCATTCTGCAGTGCTATTTGCCTATATGGCCTTTCTATGTTTTTATTTATTTTTGTATTTTGGGTTGTTGTTTTTTTTGCTTTGAAGTTTGTTGTTTTTCCTTTTTGTACGATTTTTTTGTAATCTGGGGATGATAAATTAAGTGGAATGGCTGGCGTCCTCAGCATGGCCTGGGATACTGTGTCATGAACTGTTTTGTGGGTTTGTCTTAGTGTTTTTTTGTGAACGTGACAGTTTTGTGTTGACGCGGTTGAGCACTTGTGTAGTTTGACAGTTAAGTCCTGATGATGCTCTGTGCGGTGGGCCCTGTGTGGTCGGCTGGACAAGAATAAGAATTTTTTTGTTTTGATACCAACATGTATAAATATGTTTATGTTCAGGTTAGCTTTTATAAACCCCTGTTAAAAAAAAAAATGGACAGAATGATTGACATCAAATCATCTGCTTGGTTTATCTGCATGACTGTGGCTGCAGTTGTACCTGATTTTCTTTTCCAGGTTTTGTCGATTTTTTTTTTTTTTCCAGATTCTACAGGGAATATTTTCATCACTGATAAGTCCCTGTATTGTGTGGCTGAGTCTTAGACAACAGTGATAAATAAAATGATGGGAAGACAGGCATGTTTTTGTGTGTGATGTTTAAAATAATATAAAATCAGTGCTGTTGTGCTTGGAGATTGAGTTGAGACGATTATATTTTTTTTAATGGCTGTTTTTTTTTTAAAGGGTTTTTTGTTTCTTTTATCTTCAGTTTCTATTTGGTTGTAACATTTTGTAATCAAGTGATATGTTTGTTGTTGTTGGCTTTATTTTCTTTGTCAGTATTGAATTTGCTGTCAGTTTTATTCGATGATGTGTGTGCTTTGGTTGTGCTCAGATGTGTTCGCATTTTGATTTTTATTATGGATGTATACAATTGTCACACTTATCAATCAGATATGAACATCATGTGAACAGTATAACCAAAATCATATCAAATTTCATGATGATCATGCACATTTTTCACAACTAACTTTTTCTTCAACTGTCTTTTTATTAATACATGGTGAATTTTTTGTTGTTACACTTTCATGGATTTAAAAAAACACATCCAAGGCAGCATAGAACGTCAGTTTTAAAACTGCTTTTGAATGTTTCTGGCGTTCATGTGTTGTGAAATGATAAAAAAATGCCTGTTGTTTGCAATATTTTTGCGTCATGTTCATGTGTGTCGTTTTTTACACAGGTGTATGAAGTGAGACAGAGACATCCTGTCTTTTAAGTTGACAGTTTGCTCACATTCTCTGTCTTTAAGTCGGCTAAGTCACATTGCTTTGGTTGTGATGGTGGCTGAAAGTCTGCAGTCAGAACTAACCATGACTCACCAGTCATCTTCTCTGTCCATGGCTGCTACTGAGGTGTTCACTAATTTGTACCAGTTGGCTTTTACATGCATGACCATTTCTGCCCCACCATATAGGCACTCCATTTTCGGGGGGGTGCATGCTGGGTACTGATTTGTACCAGTTGGCTTTTACATGCATGACTATTTCTGCCCCACCATATAGGCACTCCATTTTTGGGGGTATGCATGCTGGGCATATTCCTGTTTCCATAATCCCCCAAATGCTTACATAGATTACAGGATTTTCAATGTGCAAATTTGTTCTGTTCCATGCATTTACACACTTAGGGGGTTTATGCTTTAGCAAGTCTGCATGTCTGTTAGCTTGGGAGATCAGAAAAATCTCCACCCTTAACCCATGAGAAGTCATGATTGAGATTCGAACTCAGGACCCTCAGATTGAAAGCCTGATGTGGGTGGACAATCCATTCAGAGAGAAGAGAAAGAGATCAGTGTCAGAATGTTCCTGTCTCTGTGTGTCGCTGTTGATCTGTCTCAGTCTCTCTTGCTGTCCCTTCCGCTCCCACACACACTTAAGTTGTTAGAGAGCGAGTTGAACAAAGATATGTTTCCAAGTGTTCTTAATTCTAGGAATATTTGTGGTTGTACATTTTTTATTTATGTCATATGTTATATTTTGAGCTGACAATATCAAGTTGAAGTTCTTTTTAGACGCTTTTATATACAGTTGCTTCTGGTTACATAATATTATTGTCTACATGAACATGTACTCTTTTTTTTTCTTTTTCTTTTTTTTAACATGTACATATATACATGTATTGGACCAGGCAGATAACCAAACCAAAGAGCAGATATTGAACCAAAAAAAAACAACAAAAAAACAAAACAAAACAAAAAAACCCAGTTTCCTGATAAATGAACAATTGTCACATGGATAATATGCAAAGACACATACCACATTTGATTCTGAAAATCAAACCAGAAATCATGCATACACAAATGCAGAGAGGGGGAAAGCTTTTGATTAAATTAAAAATGTAAACATCAGTTATAAGAAATATGCTTAAAACTTCTTAAAAATTACATCCGATATAAGAAACCCCTCCAAAAATTCCTCCAAACCTGTAGCTGGAGTCAACTGTACTTTAGATAACAGTGTTGTTGGATTTGTCAATAAAGTGTTTTGATTTGTACTATGTTGTCTGTTGATTTATTTGAATGCTGGTAAATGAGATTCAAAGGGAGAATCAGGAATGCAAGTGATGTTTCATGTCTGCATACAATAAAACTAACAGGTTTTGATTATAATTAAAAAACAAACAAAAAAACCACTATATCACCATTGCTAATTTTCCATACTGCTTCTGTGTGTATTTGTACTGATTGTGCTGAGGTCTGATGTGAGGAGTGGTTGGCAGACCCAATGCACCAAGGGGGAATCCCCAAAGAAGCAAGTTAAATCCCACACGACTTTCTGTCTGTTGAGCAGGATAGTGTGCAGAAAGGCATTCTTGTTCTTTTTGAAAAGTTCCTTTTGAAGTCTGGAGAAATGAAATTAAGGGGCAAATGTGATCCTGTATCAAGGGCCTAGTTCAGTTCAGTTCAGTTACTCAGTGAGGCATTACTGCATTCGGACAAATCAGATACACTACATTTCACCTGCTAAGCAGATGCTTGACCCAGCAGCATAATCCAATGTGCTTAAGGGCATACCTAAAGCTTTTTATAAACTTTTCTATTGAATGTTATTTTTCAAACACACACACACACACACGCACACACACAGAGTTACACACACACACAAAGAGATCATCTTGCAGAAAGAGAGCTGGCTATGTCAGTCAACTAGATGCATGTGAACATGGTTATGTTTTGTGTTTACTGAGGTGCAATCAGTTATCCTTGAAATCCCAGCCACACAACAAATCTATGGCCCTTTTGTGAATAATGTGATAGGTATATTGAAGATTTGAGTCATACATGACCCTTTTGTGAATAATGTGATAGGTATATTGAAGATTTGAGTCATACATGACCCTTTTGTGAATAATGTGATAGGTATATTGAAGATTTGGGTCATACATGGCTCTTTTGTGAATAATGTGATAGGTATATTGAAGATTTGGGTCATACATGGCCCTTTTGTGAATAATGGGATAGGTATATTGAAGATTTGGGTCATACATGGCCCTTTTGTGAATAATGTGATAGGTATACTGAAGATTTGGGTCATACATGGCCCTTTTGTGAATAATGTGATAGGTATATTGAAGATGTGGGTCATACATGGCCCTTTTGTGAATAATGTGATAGGTATATTGAAGATTTGGGTCATACATGGCCCTTTTGTGAATAATGTGATAGGTATATTGAAGATTTGTCATTCCATGTCAATCTGTCTTTGGTGTGCTGCTCTCACCTCTTTACTATTATTGATTTCCATCAGATTTTAATGTACAGTTAGTGTGCAGAACATAACAGCTAAACCAGCATTCAAATTATACACAAATGATTGAAACTGACAGCTGAACTATCATTTAAAGTAACTATACATATTTAAATCTTTGAGCTTGGAAAGTGAAACCAAACCTAATAATAGTCGTTTTGTATGCATGCATGTTGCCACATGGAACTGCGTGTGTGGAGAAGTGCACATGATTTTTGCAGTAAAAACTTTACGTTATTTCTCCTGTTCATATGGGCCAGATGGCTTGCAAAAACTGAATAAACCATTATTGTTATTGTTACACACACACACACACACACACACACACACTGATACATTGAAACATCTTGACAAAAACAAACACAACATTTGATTAAACAGTTTTGTGCTCGCTGGAGGGCTTGTGCAAGAACTCGTAGTCCACATGCACGAAAGCCCTCTCCACTTGAGGGAGGCTCTCCAACTTCTGCTGCAGACTTTCTCCAATGTCGTGAGCTTCACGCAGGCACATGGCAGCCGGGAGGACGATGTCCACCTTGACCAGGCAGTTGTTGCCATAGTGGTAGGCCCGCAGGGTGTCGATGTGCGTGATCCGCGGGTCATGGTTCATGCAGATCCAGGTCAGCTGGGAGTGGAAGGCCTGGCTGGCAGTGTGGCCTGTCAGCAGCCTGACTTGTTCTGCAGCAGTCACAGTGAAGACAGTGACACACACATTGACCTCACCCGTAACAGTACACAGTTAACAGTACTGACAAAATCCAGAAGCAACATCATTGTAGCAACAAGACTGGAAAATTATGTTTTTAGTTACAGAATAACTAATAACTGGAATAGACTAACTCCAGATATCAAACATGCACCCAACATAAATGCCTTTAATAATCTTATTGATGACCATGATATTATAAAGGAAATAATGTTTGACTTTGATGGTCAAAGGTGAACATGGCCTTGTGAGTATGTGGCCAACCCCCCCTCACCCCCCAAAAAAACACAACAAAAAACGAAAACCGACGGGGCGTACAAAGCTGCAAGGCTACAATGCTTGGCATCACCCCTAACCTGAACCTGAACCTGAGGGCCTTTGTCCAGTGGGTAAGGGGTTAGTTGGACTTTCAGTCACAGGATCTTGGGTTCGATTGTGGGTTGAAAAAATTTCGGATCTCTCAGGTCAGCAGATTTCTGGACATATTAACACCTGAACCCCCTTCGTGTGTGTATGCATATATGATAGTCGTGTCCGACTATGACCATCAGCACAGCAGAGGAGGCAACTATTGCCTGACTGTCCGGGCTAGAATTTCATTTTAGTGGAGAGAGTCTTGCCCAGGTTACATCCCCACTCTCTCGGCCAAGAGGGTTTTACGACAGTCGGTGTTGGGATGGTTTCCAAAGGCCAACGCCAAGGCTGCAGTACTAAGAGCCACTGCAGTACTAAGAGCCACTGCAAGCAGTACTAAGAGCCACTGCAGTACTAAGAGCCACTGCAATCTCACCTTCTGTTTTGAGAGTCATAGCCCTTCACAAAAGATTAATGCATGCAGAAGATCAAACATGCATATTATAGATCTTGTTATCCATCTCATGATTTGAATGGGTGATAGGAACACGGAAACACCCAGTGGACAACGTCACGTCAAGAATGAATCATCAGTAAGTTGATGGTTATGTAATCGAAAAAAGAAGACATGGAGGTCAAGGTTTGTGGACGCGCAACACCCGGGGTCGTCACAAAGCCGAGTCAGCATGGGACACATGACCACAACATGAGACACCTTGATCAGTCCATCGATACTCTTCGATCACTGTGAAGACTGAGTAATGGTGGTGCTCATGGAGGAACCAGACATCGGGTCCCAGATTTGAGCCCCTCGAAAATCGTCGAGATAAGTATCGGTAACAAAGGTTTTGTTTCAAACATTTTTCACTACGCTATAGCTGGCTGTTCATTATTTGCTGGTAATTTTAAATTGACCCTTTATTATATATGTTGATTAATTATGAAACATAATTATGGCACATCAAGTTATCTCCAGTCTTCTACGACTGTGGAAAGCGGTCATGTTTAATTCAAGCTGCTTTTTTGTTGTTGAAAGTTTGAGTTAGTTAAATATTTAGGACATAGCTTACCTGTGTCAAACTAACCGACCGACTGACTTACCATCGGACACACACACACACACACACACAGAGGCAATCCCCCCCCACCCCCCACCCCCCCACACGCACACACAGACGGAGACTAACCAGATCCGGTCTTCCACCAGTTATAGATGATGAAAGAGCTGATGAGAATAGCGCCCAGAGGGTCCGTGTAGATGAAACCCGTCAAGTGTGTCAGGGCCTGGAAGTTTCTGGAACCTATGCAGGACGGAAGGGGTGGTGAGGTGGATGGTAGGGCGGGATTGGGGGAGAGGGTGTGTGTCACAAGACTGCATGTAAATAAAATACCACACGCAAAATATGTCACATACAAAACGGAACATGCAAAACACAGTAAACTGTAAAACACTGCGTGCAAAACACATTACATAGTAAAATACTGCATGCAAAACACATCACACAGTAAAACACAACATGCAAAACACATTACACAGTAAAACACTGCATGCAAAGCACATCACACAGTAAAACACAACATGCAAAAGACACACAGTAAAACACAACATGCAAAAGACACACAGTAAAACACAGCATGCAAGATACATTACGCAGTAAAACACAACATGCAAAACACATTACACCGTGAAACACTGCATGCAAAACACATCACACAGTAAAACACTGCATGCAAAACACATTACACAGTAAAACACTGCATGCAAAGCACATCACACAGTAAAACACAACATGCAAAACACATTACACCGTGAAACACTGCATGCAAAACACATCACACCGTGAAACACTGCATGCAAAACACATCACACAGTAAAACACTGCATGCAAAACACATCACACAGTAAAACACTGCATGCAAAACACATCACACTGTAAAATACTGCGGCAATATTAACATTTTTACCCGTGCACTCTTCGGTGTCGAAGTCAGAAATCAAATCTACCCAAATGAGTATACCGGCTGGTGACAAAGTTGTGCACCATCTCTGGTTCGACATTCTTATATTATAATTAACATTTTTACCCGTCTGCAGTACAAACCATACGTGAGAAAGTCCCAAACGGGTGAAAATGTTAATTATATATATAAGTTTGTCGAATATAGTAGAGGATTTTAAAACGAACTTGTCGAGATTAGAAAGGTGTCTAAAATACCCGGGCTTGTCACGAAGTTGTGCACCATCTCTAGTTCGACATTCTTATATTATAATTAACATTTTTACCCGTCTGCAGTACAAACCATACGTGAGAAAGTCCAAAACGGGTGAAAATGTTAAGTATATATATATAAGTTTGTCGACTATAGTAGAGGATTTTAAAACGAACTTGTGGAGATTAGAAAGGTGTCTAAAAAGGGATGCTTTTTGGGGCATTCCATGCACCTAGCAAGGGGCTTGGAAAGAATGGGGGATACGCAAAGTGAAAGAAAAAATGTGACCCATGGGTCAGTTCGAACTTTACCCGTCTGTGGTACAAAACATACATGAAAACGATTAAGACGGGAGTGTGTATATATACAGATGTTTGGGTCAGTACTCGTAATGAAACTTGTCTCGATTCTAAACGCCGGTATGTCCGAGTTCGTGGGGCATTCCATGCATCAAGCAATGGGCTTGAAATAGAAAAATTCGTAAAGAAATCAGGACTGCTTGTCGCTGTCATATCTCCAGGAGCGGACATGCACGAACGGGACGTATAAGGCAGTTCGATCGAAAGCGGTCAGTGAACGCGATCGCCAGGTTATTTAAAGTGAAGACGGAATGAACTGTACCATGCTTCGCGAGAGGATGAAAACAGAGTGGGGGACGAGACAATAGGTTCTGATCCTAACATGAACATGACTGAAAGTAATAAAACAGCTTACATGAAACACTCACGGGTGTGCGACGTCAAAAGCCGGAGTGACGGCAGTCTCCTGTGGTGGGTCCGTTTTTTTCGGCCTGTTTCGTTGTACGTCCTTGCTGTATCGGTTCCGACAGCACTGACCGGGTACACGTGGAAACCGCACACCATTCCCTGTATTGCAGTGCTCAAATGCGTTGCAAAGAGGACTTCACATTAAAAAATGAGCTTGACTGATGGAACTGACCTTCCATAACAACGTGCTGTGCAGAAAAGTCACATACCGAAATAGGAAAGTGCATTTTAACGGCCGAGTCAGTGTCCGTGCTGAACTTAACCGTTTCAATTGGACAGCTGGATGTCCCTTTCTTGTCAGTGATGCTTGCGCCGGCTGTGAATGTTCAAGTCAGCGATTTCACGTGTGTGTGTGTGTGTGTGTGTGTGTGTGTGTGTGTGTTGAGAACTTCATTCCGTGATTGCCTGTGGTGTGTGTTAGACAACTTGTTTCCTCGACAGCACGCGTCACATACGTGTGTGCTGTGTCCTGTGTTGCATGTCAGTGTGCTCCTGGCCTTCCGTGGAGAACTGAGGGCGAGACATAAAATATTTAGCTCCACAGATGGCCATTCTTTCCGTACGCACACAGTTGTTCATGTTACGTTCGGAACCCATCAGTTGTCTAGTCCTCCACTCTTGTTTTCATCCTCCCGCTGAGGCACGGTGCAGTTCATTCCGTCTTCACTTCAAGTACAAGATTGTCAATGCACAGTAACCTCTTTCTTATGTCCCCTTCGTGCACATCCACTTCGGCAGACAGGACAGGTCGTGCATGTACAATCACAACATTCCTTCAACATGTGTCTGGCAGTGTACAGTGACAGGTTCATTCCGTGTTTGCCAGTGTGTCCGTACAGTTGCCGGGGCTCAGGCTGACTTCATTCCGTGACTTATGATGCTGTGCGTGCCAGTGTACTCTCACAAATTCATTCCGTGATAATGTGTGTAGGGTTGACAACTTCATGGTTCCGGGATTCTGTGTGTAGGCACTGACACCTTACTTCATTTCGTGGTTTGGTGCGCCACGAAATGAAGTCAGTTGTCAGTGCCTACACACACAATCCCGGAACCATGAAGTTGTCAACCCTACACACATTATCACGGAATGAACTTGTGAGTGTACACTGGCTCGCACAACATCATAAGTCACGGAATGAAGTCAGCCTGAGCCCCCGCGGCAACTATACGGACACACTGGCAAACACGGAATGAACCTGTCACTGTACACTGCCAGACACATGTTGAAAGAATGTTGTGATTGTACATGCACGACCTGTCCTGTCTGCCGAAGTGGATGTGCACGAAGGGGACGTAGGAAAGAGGTTACTGTGCACTGACAATCTTATACTTGAAGTGAAGACGACGGAATGAACTGCACCGTGCCTCAGCGGGAGGATGAAAACAAGAGTGGAGGACTAGACAACTGATGGGTTCCGAACGTAACATGAACAACTGTGTGCGTACGGAAAGAATGGCCATCTGTGGAGCTAAATATTTTACATGATGTCTCGCCCTCAGTTCTCCACGGAAGGCCAGGAGCACACTGACATGCAACACAGGACACAGCACACACGTATGTGACGCGTGCTGTCGAGGAAAGAAGCTAACACACACCACGGACAATCACGGAATGAAGTTCTCAACACACACACACACACACACACACACACACACATGTGAAATCGCTGACTTGAACATTCACAGCCGGCCAAAGCATCACTGACGAGAAAGGGACGTGCAGCTGTCCAATTGAAACGGTTAAGTTCAGCACGGACACTGACTCGGCCGTTAAAATGCACTTTCCTGTTTCGGTATGTGACTTTTCTGCACAGCACGTTGTTAAGGAAGGTCAGTTCCACCAGTCCCGCTCATTTTTTAATGTGAAGTCCTCTGTGCAACGCATTTGAGCACTGCAATACAGGGAATGGTGTGCGGTTTCCACGTGTACCTGGTCAGTGCTGTCGGAACCGAGCAAGGATGTACAACGAAACAGGCCGAAAAGAACGGACCCACCACAGGAGACTGCCGTCACTCTTTTGACGTCGCACACACGTGAAGGTGTTTCATTCAAGCTGTTTTGTTATTTTCAGTCATGTTCATGTTAGGATCACAACCTATTGTCTCGTCCCCCACTCTGTTTTCATCCTCTCGCGAAGCATGGTACAGTTCATTCCGTCTTCACTTTAAATAACCTGGCGATCGCGTACACTGACCGCTTTCGATCGAACTGCCTTATACGTCTCGTTCGCGCATGTCCGCTCCTGGAGATATGACAGCGACAAGCTTCCCGATTTCTTTACGAATTTTTCTATTTCAAGCCCATTGCTTGATGCATGGAATGCCCCACGAACTCGGACATACCGGCGTTTAGAATCGAGACAAGTTTCATTACGAGTACTGACCCAAACATCTGTATATATACACACTCCCGTCTTAATCGTTTTCATGTATGTTTTTTAACACAGACGGGTAAGTTCGAACTGACCCATGGGTCACATTTTTTCTTTCACTTTGCGTATCCCCCATTCTTTCCAAGCCTCTTGCTAGGTGCATGGAATGCCCCAAAAAGCATCCCTTTTTAGACACCTTTCTAATCTCCACAAGTTCGTTTTAAAATCCTCTACTATAGTCGACAAACATATATATATAATTAACATTTTCACCCGTTTTGGACTTTCTCACGTATGGTTTGTACTGCAGACGGGTAAAAATGTTAATTATAATATAAGAATGTCGAACCAGAGATGGTGCACAATGTCACAAGCCGGTATACCCATTCGGGTGGATTTGATTTCTCACTTCAACATCGAAGAGTGCACGGGTAAAAATGTTAATATTGCCAATACTGCATGCAAAACAATGATTACAGCGCAGACATAAATTGCCGTGTACAAAATTCCGTTTCCAGCAAACAAACTATTGGTTCAACAAACACTCGTCAGTTCTGATCGTGGGCAAAAATATGAATTTGATGGATGTAATTATATGTCATTACTGGTATCCCACCTGCCCTCTCTCTCACTTTGATTCCACCCACACCCACATTTCACTCGATTCCGAGTCTGTGTTTGTAAAGCGCTTTGAGTTTGGCCTCTGACTGAAGACAGACACTGAATGAGAATCATACCAATAAGGAATAACTTCCAGCGTTTTGGGTGTTGTTATTCAAAAGGAACAACACGTGAGCCTTGAAGACTTTGCCTTTTGTTTCACAATTAATAGCCCGCTCACTTCGATGCTCCTTGATACTGAAACTGACAGCCCAAACACCACATCATGTATGGAGGCCTGTCTACGTACCGTGATAGCCACATACGATACTGAAACTAACCACACAAAACACCACACACGTACCAAGATAGTCACATACAATACTAAAACTGATGACACAAAACACCACATACGTACCAAGATGCTACAAAACACCACAGACGTACCAAGATGCTAAAACTGATGACACAAAACACCACATACGTACCAAGATGCTAAAACTGATGACACAAAACACCACATACACACCAAGATGCTAAAACTGATGACACAAAACACCACATACACACCAAGATGCTAAAACTGATGACACAAAACACCACATACGTACCAAGATGCTACAAAACACCACAGACGTACCAAGATGCTAAAACTGATGACACAAAACACCACATACACACCAAGATGCTAAAACTGATGACACAAAACACCACATACACACCAAGATGCTAAAACTGATGACGCAAAACACCACATACGTACCAAGATGCTACAAAACACCACATACGTACCAAGATGTTAAAACTGATGACACAAAACACCACATACGTACCAAGATGTTAAAACTGATGACACAAAACACCACATACGTACCAAGATGCTACAAAACACCACATACGTACCAAGATGCTAAAACTGATGACACAAAACACCACATACGTACCAAGATGTTAAAACTGATGACACGAAACACCACATACGCACCAAGATGCTACAAAACACCACATACGTACCAAGATGCTAAAACTGATGACACAAAACACCACATACGTACCAAGATGTTAAAACTGATGACACGAAACACCACATACGCACCAAGATGCTAAAACTGATGACACAAAACACCACATACGTACCAAGATGCTACAAAACACCACATACGTACCAAGATGCTAAAACTGATGACACAAAACACCACATACGTACCAAGATGTTAAAACTGATGACACGAAACACCACATACGCTACGCACCAAGATGCTAAAACTGATGACACAAAACACCACATACGTACCAAGATGCTACAAAACACCACATACGTACCAAGATGCTAAAACTGATGACACAAAACACCACATACGTACCAAGATGTTAAAACTGATGACACGAAACACCACATACGCACCAAGATGCTAAAACTGATGACACAAAACACCACATACGTACCAAGATGCTACAAAACACCACAGACGTATCAAGATGCTAAAACTGCTGACACAAAACACCACATACGAACCAAGATGCTACAAAACACCACATAGGAACTAAGATGCTAAAGCTGATGCTACAAAACACCACATACGAACCAAGATGCTACAAAACACCACAGACGCACCAAGATGCTACAAAACACCACAGACGCACCAAGATGCTACAAAACACCACAGACGTATCAAGATGCTAAAACTGCTGACACAAAACACCACATACGAACCAAGATGCTACAAAACACCACAGACGCACCAAGATGCTACAAAACACCACAGACGCACCAAGATGCTACAAAACACCACATACGAACCAAGATGCTACAAAACACCACAGACGCACCAAGATGCTAAAGCTGATGACACGAAACACCACATACGAACCAAGATAGCCGCACACAATGGCCACAGTGTTGGACATGACGTCGTTGCGGTGATCTAGAGCCAGAGCCTGGACTGACGGATTGTCCACCCGCCGACAGATCAACCACAGAATGAACTTGACCACTACATGCACACATACGAAAGCACGTCTATATACACATGGACACATGCACATAAACGCAGATACACACATACACACACTACGCGCGTGCCGAGTGCGCGCACACACATGTCTACACACCAAGATGTGTGAAGTTCTTTACTTTCAGCTTCGTAAGATTAGTAAAAATCCGCCCCTTCCTGTCTGTTGATGCCGCCAACAAACTTGCTGTTGCCTTCATAAAATTTTTATCCCGCCTAGATTATTGTAATTCTCTCTTAGCTGGCCTTCCCAATGATAAACTCTACAAGCTCCAGAAAATACAGAATAGTGCAGCTCGACTCGTCCTTAAAAAGTTGAGGAGAGAGAGCGCTACTGCTCTCCTGCGAACACTTCATTGGTTGCCTGTTCAAGCCAGAATTGAATATAAGGTTGCCTGCCTATGCTTTCAGTGCCTGAATTATGATACCACACCCTCATATCTTTCTGAGCTTATTAACCCGTACTTGCCAAACAGAACATTGAGATCGCTTAATTCCTCCCAGCTAACTGTTCCCCGATACTTCCTTAACTCCTGTGGAAAGAGGTCATTTTCCGTCTTCGGCCCAACAACTTGGAATTCTCTGCCTATTGCTTTCAGACAAACAACTCATCTCTGTACCTTTAAAGCAAATCTTAAAACTTATCTCTTTAAAAAAACACACTTGCCATAACTCAAATAGTGCTGTTGTCCCAGGCCCATGGCAATGTGAGTGTGTGTGATGGGAAAGTAGAGAGAATGGGGGTGGGTAGATGGATGGTGGTGGTGTTGTTCGAAAGGGAGAATGACCCGAGTTTTACCCCTTTTACCTTTTCTACCCAAAATTTTATTTTACAATTTTTACAAAAGCTGTGGCATGCAGATTACAATGATGTTCCTTTTTACATGTATGTATTGTAAGTGAAAATTGCTGTTATCTCACCGGTTTAATCACGTGTGTGTCTATGCGTGTGCCACGATGTTAGTGTGAGTGTTGGAGTGTAACAGTTGTAGTATTGATAGTATGTTACTTTGTGAGTTTCATGCATTGTGTTTTTACAATATTAATGATTCTGTTTTATGTTTCTGCTACTTTTTATATGCTTTCTTGCTTCACTTTAGTTACTGGATTGTAAAGCGCTTAGAGCTTGCTTATGCTTGTACTATAGCGCTATATAAAAATAAATTATTACTATTAGTATTAGTATTATATCTACACACGCGCGGGCACACACACACACACACACACACACACACACACACACACACACACACACACACA
The DNA here is from genome assembly GCF_041734735.1 of Babylonia areolata. Classification (NCBI taxonomy): domain Eukaryota; kingdom Metazoa; phylum Mollusca; class Gastropoda; order Neogastropoda; family Buccinidae; genus Babylonia; species Babylonia areolata. Next base: position 10,851,184 of record NC_134886.1, read on the forward strand.
CAACCATCAAAACTTAACATTCCCACCTCCAACGACTATCCCTCAGTATCATCACCATCTTCACCACCACCATTGTCACCCGTCATCGTTATCTTCCACATCATCATCATTGTCACCCGTCATCGTCAGTTATCTTCCACATCATCATCATTGTCACCCGTCATCGTTATCTTCCACATCATCATCATTGTCACCCGTCATCGTTATCTTCCACATCATCATCATTGTCACCCATCATCGTCAGTTATCTTCCACATCATCATCATTGACACCCGTCATCGTCATCTTCCACATCATCATCATTGTCACCGAACTCCACATCTGCCGCACCGCAATGCTCTACGAACTGACCAACAGTGCTGCCAGCGATGATGAAGGTAGACAACTCCATGCTGGGCAAGGCCGTGTGGTCGGAGACCAGGGTGGCGATTTTCTCCCCTGACTCGCGGATGAGTTGAACGGAGGCCAGACCCATCACCACTGACAGGATGACGATGGACACAGGCTCCAACTTGGACCTCCCTGAGACGGCACGATAACATTGTTGATTAGGAGGAGGATGACCACCACCACAACCATGCCACGACAACAACAACTACAACAACAACTTTACTACTACTACGACAACTTCTACTATGTGTGATAGTCTGTCGTGTTCGACCTCGACCATCAGAACAGCAGAGGAGGCAACTGCTGTCCCCACTATCTGGGCTAGAATTTGATTATAGTGGAGAGTGTCTTGCCCAAGTTACATCCCCACTCTCTCGGCCAAGAGGGTTTTAGGACAGTCGGCATTTGGGACTGCTACTACTATTACTAGTGTCGCTGCTGCTGCTGCTGCTACTTCTCAGTTTCAGTTTCAGTTTCAGTAGCTCAAGGAGGCGTCACTGCGTTCGGACAAATCCATATACGCTACACCACATCTGCCAAGCAGATGCCTGACCAGCAGCGTAACCCAACGCGCTTAGTCAGGCCTTGAGAAAAAAAAAAGGTGAATAAATGATAGATCTCAGTGATGATGATGATGATGATGGTGGTGGTGGTGGTGGTGGTGGTGGTGATGGTGATGATAAGAAGAGTAGAATGAAGAAGGAAGTAACTGATAATGACAAAAGAAAAAGACTCTGAAATAACATGTTACACACACACACACACACACACACACACACACTCACTCACTCACTCACTCACTCACTGTATCTAATTATGCACCTTTCTCTCAATGTATCTGTCTACAAACTTTACCATGTATCTATCTATCTGTCTGTCTGTCTGTCTGTCCATCCACTGACTCGGACAAGCCACGAGAATGAACGGATACATTCTTTATTCATAAAACTTCTTCCGCAAAATTGAGATGTTACATTCACAACAGAACGGACAAAATTATGAAGTAAACATTAAAATAGCCCCTTTCCCTTCCTTCAAACCACGTAACGATCACAACAGCTGAGTGTTTCATTGTCTCTGTAGCTGTTCGTCTACTGCCTCCAAGATTACCGGGGCTGATCTACCTTCTCTAGACGACATATAATTATTATAAGCGGCTACTCAAAAAAAAAAAAAAAAAAAAAAAAAAAAAAAATCAATCAGCCAGGACGAATCACACCCAGCTTTTTGGGATTTTGGAGATGCTCCACTCTAGTCGACGGTACAGATGTATAAGGATGAAAACCAATCGCTTCGCCAATAGGCTTTTCCCCAGAGCAGTCAATGCCCTCTCTCTCGAGCAAATCCAGTAATGATAAATAGAATTGTGCAATCAACAACCATCTACATGAAGATCAAGTCATCAGCCCAGTCCACATGTAATATGCGGCTTCTGTTCAAACGTGTGTGTGTGCGTGTGTGTGTGTGTGTGTGTGTGTGTGTGCGCGCGCGTGTGTGTGTGTGTCGGTGTGTGTGTGTGTGATAGAGAGAGAGAGAGAGAGAGAGAAAGAGAGAGAGAGAGTGTGTGTGTGTGTGTGTGTGCAGTGCGTGCATGTGTGAGTATGCACAAGGCTTTGTATTGTTATGCACTTGTGTGTATCCTAATTTCTACTGTGTCTGTGTTTGTGTATGATTTTCGATTTATGTTCGTACCTTGTTATGTACTACCTCCCCCCCACCCCCCCCCACCCCCCCGCCCCCAGTATTCCTTGTAACCCCGGTACACTTGGTAATAAAGACTTCTTTTTTTTTATTATTCTATTCTATATCTGCATGTTACGTTTTGTCTGTTTGGGTCCAAACGCCTTGTCTTGCATCGTGTGTTGCACCTTAAGTCCCTCTGGTTCCGTTCACAAAGTGAGCACAGAGCCAGCCTTTTCTGTTTCGTACAAAAAAGACGGAAAGGCTTTCAAGAAATATAGCTGTGCTGGTAGAAAGGCAGACTGAGCTACCGAATGTCCAGTATCACATTATTTTATTGCACCCCATAAGGATCGTGCGATTCCGGTCCCTTAATCTTTTAGCGAAAGGTTAGTTTATATTTCCATGAGATAACTTCATGGAATCCATTAGAAGACAACAACACACACTTCTTCAACAACACACTTCTTCTCCTCCCCCCCCCTACCCCTCTCCTCCTCTTCTTCTTCTCCTCCCCCTCCTCCTCCTTCCTTTTCTTAACAGCAGCAGCATCAAACTATCATCACTCCACTCCCTTCCTTGCTGTCCTGTTGGACCGACCTTCAGGGTACAGGTCGGGATCTCTCCTCTTGATGGCCCGTGCCGCCCACAGCAGGATGACCCCGGAGAGCAGGTCCACCACGCTGTCCACCAGGCTGGAGATGATGGACATGGACGACGACAGGATGCTGGCCGCCAGCTTGGCCCCCAGCAGCATCTGGACATAACGCTCTGTCTGACTGTGTGGGCTTTAGAAATGTTCAGAGGACCCATATGGAGTGATGGCCTAGAGGTAACACTTCCGCCTAGGAAGCGAGAGAATCTGAGCGCACTGGTTCGAATCCAGGCACAGTCGCCAGCATTTTCTGCCCCTCCACTGAACTCAGAACTCAGAAAAATATTCACTGCAAGGCAACCGGCCTGTTTGCAAAGAAGGTACATACAACTGAGACACACAATATACCGAAAATAAAGGGGGAAGGGACCAATGTCATGGACACAACATTTCATAACTGAAAAAGTACACAAAGATTTTTAGTTCGTGACAATTCCTGCAGTAACTTTAAGGTTTTTGAAAAGTGATATAATCATGTCATTTCTCTCTCTCTTTCTCTCTCCCTCTCTCTCTCTCTCTTTAAGGCGTAATAAATAAACATTGCCACAGAGAGAGTCGTAGGCCTGTTTTCATTTTGTAAAAGTAACGCTAAGTCTGTGTATTCATTTATGTTTCTGAAAATTTTCATAAGGTATTTTTACCCTGATTAACTGATACATTGGACATCCTAACAGAAAATGGCGTTCGTCTTCTTCAGCCTTGCAGAAATGGCAGGAGTTTGATTTTTCTGTGTATCTTTTGTGCAAATTCATATCACTTATGCCTAGCCTGAAAGATAATTCTTTTTTTTTTTAAGCAAAGACAGTAAGAAACTTAATGATAGATGAAATGTACTTTTCTGGTCGCAACAATGACTTAAAACAGCGATATGCAGCGTATATATCACTTTCAAATTGTTTACTTGACCAATCTTGTTTATGACAGTCTATTATGCGTTGTTTAAAACCTTGTATGAATTCGTTTTCTCTCTCTCTCTCTCTCTCTCTCTCTCTGTCACACACACACACACACACACACACACACACACACACACACACACACACACACACACACACACACACTGAGACAAACACTAACACCACTAAGACAAACAGACAAACACCCATACACAGATACAGACGCAGACACACGCACACGCAAGAACAACAAGAAGACTCCAACGCACACAAACTAGAATATTCCACAGTGACTGACCAGATTCACGGCAAAGGTGATTTTGGAGAACAACGTGGTCAGCTTTCTGCTTTTGGCTGTCTCGTCTTCAGAGCCGCTCTGGAAGGCTGTGGCACCGCTCAGGTCTTCAAAGACTTCTATCAGATTGTCCTGCTTCTTGTAGTACGACCTGACAACAGAGCGTGGCAATAGCTGACATATGGCTGTGTCACCTGTGTGTGGGAGAGAAGTCAGATAGAAGAGGGTGGGGTGTGTACGCGTTTCCGCTCTTGCGCTTCTGTGTGTGTGTGTGTGTGTGTGTGTGTGTGTGTGTGTGTGTGTGTGTGTGTGTGTGTGAAGATGGTAAGAGAGATACTACAAGTTCGGAATGGAAGGCAACTTGGGATAGATCATGCCTCCCAAACAGATTATCCTTTTTCTTTCTTTCTTTCTTTCTCTTAGACCAGTGCTTTAAATGGTGGCAAGGGTGATAAATAAGCATAATCGGCTCTAAGCAATGCTTATCAAATCAGCAAAACGCTGGGCATTAGAAGCTCTTCACCTTTTGCTGTCGACATTGTTTTCTCTCTCTCTCTCTCTCTCTCTCTCTCTCTCTCCCTCTCTCTCTCTCTCTCTCTCTCTCTCTCTTTCTCTCTGTCTTCGTCTGTCGATCTCTTTCCCTGATGTTGCCCGAAAAAAAAAGCAAAGAAAAGCAGGCAAGCAAACGGCAGAGATCCGCACCAATCACGTGAAGAAAGCTCAACCCAGAAAGTCCCTCATTACCATGACCGTGCCTTATTTCTACACACCCCAGGGAAAAGCTGCATGCCAAGAAAATATTTGTATTTGCATTTGTATTTCTTTTTATCACAACATATTTCTCTGTGTGAAATTCGGGCTGCTCTCCCCAGGGAGAGCGCGTCGCTATACTACAGCGCCACCCATTTTTGGGTTGTTGTTTTTTCCTGCATGCATTTTTTTTTTCATATCGAAGTGGGTTTTTCTACAGAATTTTGCCAGGAACAACCCTTTTGTTGCCGTGGGTTCTTTTACGTGCGCTAAGTGCATGCTGCACACGGGACCTCGGTTTATCGTCTCATCCGAATGACTAGCGTCCAGACCACCACTCAGGTCTGGTGGAGGGGGAGAAAATATCGGCGGCTGAGCCGTGATTCGAACCAGCGCGCTCAGATTCTCTCGCTTCCTAGGCCATCACTCCACAGACAGATTATCACCACCAAAGTCCACCCAGTTGTTTCTTTGCAGCAACAGGCCTATCCCGTATTTGTCTATAATAGAGAAAAGATCAGAACTAGTTAGAGTATAAACTTTCAGCTTGATTGGTCAAGAAATGTGGATCTGGTTAGTGGTTGAATAATGAGTTAGAAAAGTGGATTTGGAAAGAAGTCGAATATTGGTTTAGAGATTTGGTTAGTGTGTCAGAATAAAACTGAAGACAATGATGTATGGTAGTGGTTGAACGTTGGTTTAGAAATGTGGATTTGGTTAGTGCTTGGATATTCGTTTAGAAATGTTGATTTGGGTGTATAGTGATACGGTATTAGTACAGAAATATTGATTTGGTTAGTGGTCGAGTATTGGTTTAGAAATATGGATTTGGACAATGGTCGAGTGTTGGTTTAGATTTACCTGTGTGGATTTAGTGAGTGACTAGTCTAGTATTGGTTTAGAAATGTTGACAGACAGGTAGACAGACATAATTCTATACACACGACCCACTATGGAGCTTTATCGATGTGTCATCACATTTGTTGACGTCACGCTGTCAGCCATATTAGTTACTGCAAACCAGACGGTGTAGGTTTCACGAGCTTTGAAACTAGCAATGTTTACACAGTGTGAAAATCACCGTTCATCTGCAGCTTGATGGCAATAGGAGGGCGTTGTATGTAATCCCATAGTAATCAGAACTCTGGCAGAACCGCACGCGTTAACAACGCGGAAAGAAAATCCCTGACAAGCCAAGAGCTAAACGACAGCAACAAAGCTGGAAGAGCAGTGGGCATTCCAGGATCGCGCGGGCGGCAGGGATTTAGCGGCCAGTTTTTGCTGTCATATTTGGGATCCATACATGTCGACAAATCATCAGCATATGGGTTTTTTTTCTGGAAATGCTGCCTGGTTTTGTTTTTCCATGGAAAAGTATCACAGTCACCGAGTATAAAGCACAATAAGATAAGCAACGGAAACGAAAGGTATAATGCCCGAGCTGCCACCAACGTCTGACCACCAGAGTCGTGCTGACCCCTTAGCTACATGACATGGGAAAGCTCCACAGAAGACGTGTGTGACGAACAGCTAATTCAGGCTCACCGGACTTTCCTTGACTTGATCTGTTTCACTTCGGTGCCCTGTTTCTTCACAACGAAGTCTTCTAGCGCCTGTGGCACGTAGCTGTCCTCTGAAATACAAAAGTATGAAAACGTGATAACAGATACATGTAAAAAATAAAACAACTAAAAAAAAAACTAAAAAAAACCAAGCCCCAATCCTCCCCCCTCGTCCCCCCCCCCCCCGTCCCCCTCCCACCAAAAAAAGAGAGAGAGAGACAGAGACAGAGAGACAGAAAGAGAGAGAGAGAGAGAGTAATAATAATAATGGTATTTATATAGCGCTGAATCTTGTGCAGAGACAAATCAAAGCGCTTTCGCACCAGTCATTCACACGCATGCATAACTCTAAAACTGGAGAAACTAAAGACAAGGAAGGGCAGGCAAGGGAGGCTATTTTGGGAAGAGGTGGGTTTTAAGGCCAGACTTGAAAGAGCTGAGTGCGGAGACCTGACGAAGCGAAAGATGACGTTCATTCCAACTGCAAGGTCCAGAGACAGAGAAAGAACGGCGGCCAACAGTCGAGAGTTTGAATCTGGGTATGCGTAAGCAGAGTGGATCCGAAGCTGATCGTAGTGAGCGAGATGGAGTGTAGAGGTGAAGGCAGCCACAGAGATAGGAAGAGGCTGATTTGTGAATACATTTATAACATAGAGTGCTGATCTTGTACTTTATTCTGTGTGAGACAGGGAGCCAGTGGAGATGTTGCAAAAGAGGAGTGATGTGCTCAGATCTTTTCTTTCTGAGGACGAGTCGAGCAGCAGAGTTTTGTATGCGCTGAAGGGACTGAATGGATGAAGCAGGCAAACCAGACAATAGAGAGTTACAGTAGTCAAGGCGAGAGAGAATGAGAGAAACGACAAATCTAGATGTTGCGTCAATGGACAGATATTTCCGGATGGAACTGATGCGTCGCATTTGTGTGTGTGTGTGTGTGTGTGTGTGTGTGTGTGTGTGTGTGTGTGTGTTTGGTTGTTGTTGTTTGGGTTGGGGGGGCAGGGAGAGGGAAGGGGGGGGGGGGGGGGCGAGGGGGTTGTTTGTTTATTTGTTGTTGTTGTTCTTTCCCTTTCATGCTCTCCTCCAGTGTCTGTCGTGTGTTTCCTTCCACCCACCGTTTTTACCGACCCCCTTGAGGACTTTGATGCAGGTGGGCGAACACAAAGAGTTCTCAACATATCATGGGTGGCTGTATAACCTAACCAATGGATACATTAAAGGATGTGTATTATCTAGATACATTCACTGAAAACAACAACAACAACAAAAACAGCAAAACAAAGCACAACACCATCCAAACATTTAACTTCTTTTTCAACCTCCAATTAAGGACAGCGTGTCAGGTCTTTATTGCACGCATGCCTCTGTGATAAACACGGCGTTTTTGCAACATGTCGGTTATCAAGTGAGTCACCGTTATTGTAAGGTTTTCTCTCCATTATTTTTACTGAGTAATGAAACATTAATTCTTGACGTAATTCAAAAATTAACAGACGCCATTAACGTTTCTCATAATGTCCACGTTGAAGATAAAATGTAGGCAACTAGAAATGGAAATCGACGATGTGTATAGCTAGTCTTGACTACTGACTACCACAGCCAACAAAAAACAGTATCAGAACAAACAAATAAAAACAGTAGCTGTGAGTTGTTTCTTGCTTTTCACTGTTTTACTTGTTGTTGTGACTGGTAGAGTAACTAACTGGCGTGAGAACTGTTGTATAATTTCCACTGTTGTTATTACCATTTTGGTGGTGACAATGATGACGATCATAGTGATACTGATGATTACTGTTGTTGTCATTTGTTATTGATAATGATAATGATATATTATTATCATTATTATCATCTTTCAGCTATAAAGTATAAGTATCATGAAGGAATCTGACTATAAATATTATCACTGATGCTCTTGTATCCGATTTTGTTACCAGCGACTAAAGATAAGACTAGAACAGCAGCAGCTTTAGTTCGCATGTCTACTGTTAAAACATCATGATTAATATCGTTGCTATCATTGTCTCTTCATCATGCTTATGATGCATGTGTTGATTACTGTTTACATGAGTAAAACATCCTCTTTGTAACCAAATCCATGACTGAACTGAAAACAAAGAAACCTCGACGCAAGGGCAAGAACACTGGGCCTGAAAAAAAAACAAGGAGAAGCGGAAGTTGGAGGGCGAATGTTGAACTCTTTTGGAAAGAAGTTTTTCGCAGTTTTTCAGAATTTTCTGACGCCGTGGAACAAGAAATTTTGCATGGAACCTTTTTTTTTTTTCTTTTTTTCTTTTTTTCTTTTTTTTTTCTTTTTTTTTAATAAAATAACAAATTTAAGATTGGTGGCAATGTTTTGTATTTCTAAGATTGGGTTAGAAAAAAATTGTCTACTATGTAAAAGACCTTGTAAAAGAAATTGGGAGATTTTTAAAATTTTCATTAATTTCAAGATATAATTCATAACCCAGTTCTAATCATGGAATACTTTGGTACAGTAAATTCAGTTAGAAGCTTCTTAAGAGAAAAGAATACTGTATTAAGTAACAATCACAATAGAGCGGATTTTAATAAAAGCTTAAAGCATTATGATAAAAGCTCGAAAGGGAACACATTGATTTCATGGTATATTTATTGGGAAGCCAGCGCTACCTAATGCTTGCTAAAATTGGGATCATAGTTATGAAAATCAACTCGAATGGAAGAATTCTTTTTAATACACTAAAGACACAAGAAATAAAATTATGATGGTTTCAGATTACAATTAATCATCGTGTCCTTGTGACAAATTCTATGTTGATGAATATGGGAGTGTTAGCAGACAACAAATGTGATTTGTGTAAAAATAGGACACGATCCGACACTGTCTATGGGAATATAATCATGTACAAGTGTCTTGGACAGAGTTTGCACGATACTTTAAAGAAAAGTGTCAAACTGTGATAGACTTGATCTCAAGCATGTGTTGGTGCTCTTTGGGTGAAACAATAAAACAAAGACTGATGGTCGCTTCTCACATATCTTGATAGCCAAATTCTTTATGTACATATATAGAATCAATAAAGCAAATCCAACAATACAAATGTTCTTAGAAAGGCATATGAAATTGACAAGTATGTTTTCTTAGAATATTTATAGATAATAACAAATGTGTGCAGAAATGGGCACCATACACATGTATTGTACAAGATTAAGATTTGTGTCATATGGAATTAAGGTGGGATTGAATGGTTATGGTTACTGTTAATTAGCATTAAAATTAATGTAGGAATGAATAGTCGTCATGTACAAGTGTACAACTCATTATGCTTTAATGTGAACCAAGCATTGCGATACTACATAGAAATACATATATAATGAGTGAATGAAAACCCATTTACCTGGCTATATTACTTTGATGTAAATTGGGCACAGCAATACCAGTGGAATCAATGTGTAAATGGATAGTTTTAATTCTGTCATTACTGCAATTTCATTGTAAAAGTGCGTTAAGATATCACACAGATCGATGTTTGAATTGATATTTGCTGTTCTGCAGATGTGATGCTTGATGTGGAATGGTTGATGTTCGAAACAATATATTGTTGTATTTTCCTAATGTAAAATATTGTATTTTGTACGTAAACCTTTGTCTGAATAAAAATGTTTGGAAAAAAACATAAAAAGAAAGAGGCGCTGCAGTTGTTGATGCGGCATTCCTGTACCACAACTTGATAAGGACATCTGCCGCAGCCTTCAAACGGCTGAGCAAGAGACAAAGAATTCAATTGTCTGCCGATGGTGTTGTTACTGCTTACATTATAATCATAATTATCGCATGTTTTTTTTGTTTGTTTTTTTAAATTTTTTTTCTTCTGATACACACAGCTGAGCAGCAGTTTACACCCCCAGCAGCAACAGCTGTAACGTGATGTGCAAATAGTAAAGAGTGGTAACTCTCTCCACACACAAGGTACATAACTTCAAGCCAATGCTGCTATTTCTTAATCATTTGATCTCCTGGCCTCATTGTTTATTGATTTCAAGCTGAAAAACCACCGAGGCAACCATGTGCTCATTCTGTATTGTCCGTGTGTTCTGTGTGGCTTGTTGAGGATTAAAGAGGCTATGCCAGTCTTGAATAAAAGCTAATTTGTGTTTGCACATTTCTTCTGTCATTGCTGCTGTGTGCACATGTCAAATGATCGGTATAAGAGCAAGCCCGGCGCTTCCTTTCTGGGGGAAGTGTCTGGGTTTGTTCCAATGTGCCTTTTATTTACCTGGGTGCTAGCTGAATTGGTAGCGTAAGCAGTACTGACTTGAAGTTGTGTACCTTGTGTGTGGAGAGAGTTACCACTCTTTACTATTTGTTAATCATTGGATCTCTTGGCCTCATTGTTTATTAATTTCAGTTTGTACCGTGATGTGTTCTACGGTCACCTTCCTCTTGACCCGCTGCCCGAACGTCGCTCAGTGCGGTGACACTCAGTAGCTCAACAAGCCCCCCATGATGTTCTGAGTGACGAATCGTTGAACGTGTTACCCCATTCCCTTGACCAGTCAGAGACGACGGTGTCGTGTCCACATCACGACGCACTGCTGGTGAGGGCTGGTTGGTGCTGGTGTCTTCCCCACTCACACTGTGGGACCGGGGTTCACTTTCCTGTTGACAGGAAGCTACATCCTGTGAAGACATGGCAACATGGTATACAGGAGCATGCCGAAAAAGACGGGTTTTGCAATTGTTACAATGTCGGTGAACCATTAAAGATGTAAATAATGGGATGAAACACTTAATGGTTAGTCGGTTTAGTATCTACAATGTTCAAAGAGGGTATCGCAGCAATGGCTGGTGAAAATATTTCGAGGATCAATGATTATATCGTGTACTTAATGTATTGATATTGTTTTATATTCGTTTATATTCTTGTGTGTTTTGAAGGAAGGAAATTGGCAGAATGGTTAAGACGCTTAGCTGCCAGTACAGTGTCCGTGAGGGTCTGGGTTCGAATCCCACTCTCGCCCTTTCTCCCAAGTCTGACTGGAAATGGCAAAGTGGGCGTCATTCGTATGAGACGATAAACCCAGGCCCAGTGTGCAGCACGCACCTGGCGCACTGAAAAAGAAGACATCTCAAAATAAGTGTTGACCCCCAACATAATTCTACAGATGAAATTGACTGCCAGGCACACAATACATATGCATGCACTCAGTCCTGACCAGCGCGCCAGTGATGCTGCCGGTCAGTCATCTGCCCAGCACTGTGCTGAGGCATACATGGATTTTGTCCCAACGCATTGCCACCTCCCTGAGACACTAACACTGTTGAGTGTTTCTACATGGTATCTGATTAAGGAAAACGTGGTGTGCATACCTAATGAAATACAACAGACCCACACAGACAGACAGACACACACACACACACATGCACACACACACACATGCACACACACACACATGCACACACGCACACACACACACACATTCACACACACACATACACACATGCATGCACTGACTGAAACCATTTATTGTCAGATTAACTGTTTGTTGTACTGACATTTTCGCAACCATTTGAATAAAATATTAACTGAGCAACACAAGGAAATTCTGATTTGAGGAAGGTATGATTTAAAAAAAAAAAAAAAAAAAAAAAAAACAAAAAAAAACACACACACACACACACACAAACAAACAAACAAACATATTTAACAAATCAAGGTACCAAATTTCATTAATATCATTATCTCCAAAAAATATTCTAACGCACCCACATACTCACATACGTTTCTCCCCCACCCTCTCTCTACATACATCCATGCATGCACACAAATGCCCATTATAATTCCCCTACCTCATTCCCCTGCCCACTCACTCACACACACACACACACACACACACACACACACACACACACATTCACACTGTCTCTCACTCTTTCTCATCAAATTAAGGTTTCGTAATGTAATCAAGACGACATATTACATGTTAGGGTCGAACAGTTCCACTAATTAGAATAATGGGAACTTTGCTCTACAAGTAAATCTGACGCTATCACCCAAAACGAAACACTATTTTGGATTAAATAAAACAGAGGGGAACCTCTGCAACAGAAAGGGGATGAAACAAATTAGAAAAACCGACCAATTGGATGGCTTTTAATTAGGTCAACTGCGGTTTTTGTCAGAGACCAACCATTTTCTTTGCTAGGGTGAAAAACGCTGGACATGACTAATGGAAGATTAAAGGATGTAATCATATCATGAAGGGGTTTGAAATGTAAATGTGTATCTGGACATTCGAGCAAAAAATGTGGGATGTCAAGGGTCTTACCACAAATACATAGTGGTGACGGTTTCAAAAATCTGCATAACCATGCATTAGTTCTTAGCCTATGTGTCAAGTTTCTTGTGGAAATTGATCCTGGGGGGTTAGTGCCTTTTCTTGCTGGAAGAGAGAGATCCCACTAGAGCTTCTTTTTTGAGTTTTCTAAGAACTGTTTCTGTCTGAAATTCCAGATATATGTTGAGAGAATAGTACAAGCTTCAGAAACAGAAATAGGAATATTGTGATTGATTGAATCTGAATTGTTCGATGCCGCTTCCTTGGCACAAAAATCGGCCATTTCGTTGCCACGAAGATTAGAATGTCCAGGAACCCACAAGAGTGAAATGTCGGAGCCTCGCATAATTAACTGGTGGATTAAATACAAAATTTCGTACATAATATCTGCTCGTTCAGATGAAGATTGATTATTTAAAGCCATCAATGCTGATTTTGAATCAGACAGTATAAGGATTTTTGCAGGCACAAGAGGCATATCACTAAAAAAGGTGAAAGCCATCAGAATTGCAAACAATTCAGCAGTAAAAATTGAACAACCTTTAGTTAAGTGGAATCTCTTTTTAATGTTAAGCTCGGGGATTACAAAAGCGGCTCCAACTTCAGAGTTACTACTAATTGATCCATCTGTGAAAACACGGAGGTAATATTTGAAACGTGTATTAATTAGTTCTTTGGCCCGAGAGGCAATAATGAGTGGACTGTCACTCTTTTTTAATTGTCCATATGTAAAAATAATATTTGCTTGCTCAGTCAGCCAAGGCGGATGAAAACAATGCGGAATTTTCGCAATCTGGGAAAGAGGCAGACTGCAACTCTCAAAGACTGACTTAGTAAAATCGAACAAGGACGTGTATACAGCTTTGTTACGAATTTCTCTACAGATGTACGTTTCTTCATCAATTTCAGAGACAACCGAATTTGGAACAGCTCTAGCCCTTACCATGTAGTTACAGGCACATAATTTCCTGTGTTCAGGTAATGGCAAAACACCAGCTTCTTTGTATGTTTTGTCGATTGAAGCCCATCGCGGTAACCCAAGTGCAATCTTAAAAGCTAAGGAATCAATACTTGTCAGTTTATGAATATCAGAGTTTGAAGCAGTGAAATAGATTTCCTGACCATATGATATAATTGAGCGGACTAGTCCCATTGCAGCATTGATCAGATTATTGCCACAATTTATAACAGGGATTCCAGAAAGCACACGTAATAGAGCTATTTTCTTCCTCGCTTTCTCAATAAGGTAGTTTATATGCTTAGTCCAAAAAAGTTTATAATGGAAGATAACACCGAGAAATTTCACCTCTTTATTCGGATATATGATAGTATCATTTACCTGTATTTTAATAGCATCCCTACCTTCAAATTCAATCAACTTTTTAGTAAATATGACGAAAACAGTCTTTTCAGCAGACAGGAGAAAACCACTTTCTTTCATATATTCCACAATGTTGTCGATGGCATCTTGAAAATGCTTAATAATTTTATTTCGTTTTGATGTATTTTTTGTAATATTACAGTTTACATTCTTCCAGAGAGCTATGTCATCTGCATAAGCTACTAATGTGGCACCATTTGTGTTGATATTTTTCATATCATAAAGCATTAGTGAAAACAGAGTGGGAGAAATCACACTTCCCTGGGGAACACCCATATTGACGGACCTTGATCTGGATAATATACCCCCTAATCTCACCTGGAATGTCCTCTGGGATAAGAATGACTTAAGAAATTTTAGAAATCGACCTCCCAACCCTACTGTATTTGCTTTATGAATCAATTTATAGTGCCACACAGAGTCATAGGCTCTATGAATATCAAAGAAAGTTGCGACCGTGGAGTGACGCTTTGCGAGTGCCTTCTTAACATGAGAAGTTAGATGGACGACATGATCAGTAACACCCCTACCTCTTCTAAAACCAGCCTGGAAAGTAGGTAAAATTCCTTTCTTCTCCAGAAAGTGTTCTAATCTAGTTTTCAAAATTCTCTCAAAAACCTTCCCAAGATGGGGAGTTAACGAAACAGGTCGGTAACTGGAAGGGCTAGATTTAGGTTTTCCTTGTTTGTGAATAGGTACTATGGTTGCTTTCTTCCAATCAGTTGGAAGGATACCAGAATTCCAGCAAATCTGAAAAAAATCTAACACTCTTTTTAAAAAGATATTTGGAAAATGTCTGATCATGTTGTACGATATTGGATCTGAGCCTGTCGCAACTTTCCCTGACTTAACAGCATTGAGAGCACGGTATAGATCCCCCAGCGTTAGGTCTGCATTAATGTAAGATGCACTGCTATCATTCTTATCCATTTCACAGGGGCAGTTCATATCTTCAAACTGTTTCCTTCTCTTTTGCTCATAGGATGGCAAGTATTCTGTCTGACTCATTTTTGCGAATGTATCCGCAAATAACTCGGCTTTCTCTTCCCTAGTTTTATACACAATATCATTTTCATACAAAGGAGGATCAGGAAGATTATAGACACCCTTTATTTGCTTTATTTCTCCCCACAGTTTTGAAGAGGCAGTTGGGTTGCTAGTACAGTCGTTAATCAGATTTGTGTAGTACATCTTTTTGGCAGCAGCCACTGTTTTATTACTAAAACTATTAGCCTGTTTATACTTGTTGTGCAGTTCTGATACTCTTTCTTTGGATTCGATTTTTCGATACCTATGCCAGTTTTTGAAAGCCTCTGTTTTCTTATTGACTGCTATTTCACATGAGCTGTTCCACCAAGGATTACCAGACCGTTTTGGATTGGCTATATACTTTACTTTTGGAATTGAACCATCAGCAGCCTTCAGAATAACATTCCTTAGAGACCGATAACAAATTTCTAAATCTTCTTGTGATGTAACATCAGTGTTGAAATTTAAATCAGCAGAGTAATAAGCCAGCATATTACCAAACAGATCCCAGTTTGCTTTCTTTTCATTATATTTCAACCCCATATTATCTTTAATTATGATCTCATGTTTTACAGATAATACCATTTCAACTGGAAGGTGGTCACTCCCCAGTGGTGTTTTGAGAACTTGCCATTCACAGTATGGATTTATATCAGTCGACACCAAAGAGATGTCTATTGAAGAATTTTTTTGATCTGCCCGATCAGCGATTCTTGTTATTGAACCATCATTTAATATAGTTAAGTTAGAATGAACTATGGTATTCGCTAGATATTCATTGTTGGTTGTGAATTCGCAATTTTTGTCCGACCACAAGGCATGGTGCGCATTAAAATCCCCTAGAATTATCCAGCTATGGGATAAATCTAAATCCATTAACCAGTCAGCTTCACCTCTTGAAACTCCATCAGGGTAGTAACAGTTAACTACAATTAATGTTTTATCTAAGACAGAAAGCTCTATAGTTGAAGAATACAAACGTTTGTCTATACTATAACATGGTGGTTTTCTAGCTTTATATATAATTGAATCTGAAATATAGGTTGCAACTTTAACTTTTCCTTTGCGCTCTGTTTCATCAATAACTGGAGGGTAGAAGTAACCCTCTAACTTAGGGAGATTGCTTTTATAACAATTGAGGGACTGGAGGGCAATTATATGATAGTTGTGATCTTGCAGAAAATGGATCAGATAGTCAAAATTACATTTACTTCTACAGTTCCATTGCAAAAAACGAAATAGGCCTGCGCCACACCCATCATCATTACATCCTGCTGTCTGCATAAGTGAATAGATACATAGAATAAAGAGTATCTGTCTAATGTACTTCAGGAAAAGAAAAAATAAAGACACATTTACCTTACATACATTCATTTGGAATTCACACGGCAATTTGACAATATTGATTTCAGTTCAGAGATTGAGGACGTCATGACGCCCGTTATGTTTTTCATGATGCTGACAAACTGATAAGAAAGGTTTTCCAAAAACGTGATTATACTTCCAAGTACAAAATCAGAAGGATCGGAAATTGCAGACACTGGTGAGATTGATTCTTTTCTCTGAATGGGGTTGGTCTTCACAAATGTTGGTTGACGTGTATTGACAGGGGTTTTGCAGGATGGTGTTGATTGTTCTGAACAGCTTGATG
>NC_134886.1:10875287-10877787 GCF_041734735.1 Babylonia areolata
CACCACCACCACACACCACACACACACGCAAGCACGCACACACGCATATAGAACACACACACACATACGCACAACACACATACATACGCGCGCGTGCTCGCACGCACACGCACACGCACCTATACAAAGCTAACAAAAGAAAACATCGTTGAACACAAAGGGCATACCATTATAAGCTTACCCTGCCGTCACCCCTGCTCGGCACCCTCCTCCACACACTGACACAGCTCGTCCGCATCCCACAACGGCTCTCTATGAACTGACAAAGAGAGAACGCAGGAACGCAGGAAGTTTAATGCGAAGGCCACCAGCCTGTCCACATGAGAACACGTACACACAAAGATGACGATTGAAAAAATGAGGGAAAAACCAGATTCAACAGAACTTAAACATAATTGCTCTGTCACGCAATTTGATTTTTAACATTCTAAATTAAACTTCACATCAGTTCCTCTCTGGAACGAAAAGCATAGTAAATAAACATAGCGACATCTCTTATTACACACCTGTCTTCATTTTGTAACAAAAATGGAATTGGCGGAGTGTTATTATTTCTATAATGTTTATATATATACTTTTCTCGTAGTTTAGCATATGCACGACATCTAATAAGAAAATGTACTTCAGTTTCACAAAAGGGACAGTTTTTTGTGTTGACATATTGTTATATCTTTTATTTACCTTAAGGTCATTAACGCCTAGACGAAATTTCACCAGAGCCACTCTAAATTTTGCTATTGTAATATCTCGCAGGTATTTTTCTGGTTGTCATAAAGATATGAATTTGCGGTATTCCTTAAAACGATCACTATTTTCCAACTTTCCGTTCCAGTCTTGTTTATAACAATCGACCATTCTCTGTCTGAACAACTTTAAGAATTTGTTTTCATTTCCCACCCCTCCATATATCCAGACTTCTGAAAATCCAAATGAATCCAAACACTATGCCAGTTTTTAGATTGTCTTTCTTCGTTCATATTTCTTTCGTATGCTTGCTTTGGTAATCTAGTCGGAGTCATTTTTTGTATTTTAAACCAGTATCTTACTGCACTCAAATAACTATCAATGTAAAGCGGATATCTGCCTGTCTCTCCATTGTGTTTGGTGTTTTTCCACTGACACCTAAGAAATGTTTACAAGCAAAAAGGTGTATGTTTTCTATAACTTTAACATGACTTAGACCCCACACTTCTGATGAATATAACAACATAGGCTTGACTTGTGCATCAAACAATTTAAAGAAAATGAATATATCTATATTACCAAGACTATACATAGTTTTTATTATCTCCACCACTTTACCCTTCGCCCTGCTTGCAAACTCGGACAGTGATATATCTAATGATAATCTAGTTGACAAAGTAAAGCCTAAATATTTATAGCTGTTCACAATATCAATCTCTTGCCCTTTATAGTACCATTTACTCAGATGACCACCTTTTCTAAAAACTGTAATTTTTGTTTTCTGTAAATCTACTGTCAGTCCAAGGGAGTCGGAAACTCGTTGCAAATTATTTATCTGATTCTGAAGTCCGGAAGGAGTAGTAGAGATCAAAGCTATGTCATCGGCAAACAGCAGCAGAAAAATCTCCCGCAAGCCTGGCAAAAACTGGTATCCGTGCTTCCCATTGTTTGTCACAAAATCAGCTACATCTGTTATCAGGAGTGAAAAAATCAAGGGAGACAACAAGCAACCTTGCTTCACCCCAGCTGGACAATCAAAAAAGTTTGATAACTCTGCACAACTCCGAACACATGCCTGAACGGAACTGTAGATTCCTTTCAACACCTTAGTAGAAGTTTTGATTTTTTCTAACACACCCCATAACTTGTTACAATCAACTGAATCAAATGCCTTCTGGTAATCTATAAAAGCAACATATAATTTACTTTTGCGTTTACCATTCAGTTATTTATCATGGTCACTAGGGTATATATATATATATGGTCAATTGTGGAATACCCTTTTCGAAAACCCGCTTGCTCCTCACATATTTTGTGTTCATCTTCAGCCCATCTATTCGAACGTTTATTCAAAATAAAAGTGAACACTTTACGAATTATATCCAGTAACGAAATCCCCCTATAATTTCCAGGATTATTTAAATCTCCTTTTTTTTTAACAATTGTATTATCACTGAACGCGTCCACTCTATAGGGAAGTAACTATCGCTAAATAATTTATTAAACAACTTTGTTAGGAATGGTGATATTTTAGTTTCTGTTGCTTTGAAGAAATCTGGAGGTATTTCGTCCAAACCAGACGCCTTTCCAGACTTCAGCCCATGAATTGCGTACCTTACTTCTGCAATATCTTCTTCAAACTCATGTATACAGACATCTTCTTCGACATGCTGCTATGTTTCTCGGTTATCTGAACTGGGTTCAACCTGCGGGCGTAAAATCCGTTCAAAATGCTCTTTCAACGCATCGATTGAAATTGGAGGTGTGGTGTTTTTCTTGCATTGGGCACAATTGTCCAAAACCTATTACTGTCGTT
>NC_134886.1:10887787-10950287 GCF_041734735.1 Babylonia areolata
TTGTTAATGTCCTCAACATCCTGTGAAATTGTTAGAAACCTTGCTTTGTATTTATATAAAGCTTTCAAAGTCCGAGAAACTATTACGTCATGAAAACACTGTTTTGTTGCTAGGCTAGTTTTTCATTTGAACTTATGTTATATCGAGTTTTTTATGTATGTTGTATTATGTGAAATGTTTTTGTTTTTCTTTGTTTTTTATTGCTGTCTGTTCATATACCCCTTCATTAGGGGCCTTGGCCTATATGAATAAATCATCTTGAATCTTGAATCTTGAATCTCTCTCTCCCCCTCTCTCTCTTTCTAAAATGAATAAAATTATGTTTCGTTATTTATATTTACGTTTGTTTGCTTTAGCTGTTTGATTGAGTTATGCTGTGTTCATGTTAACCCCTTCACTTAGGGCTGAAGCCTATATGTGAACAAACCGCATACACACACACACACACTCTCTCTCTCTCTCTCTCTCTCTGTCTCTCTCTCTGTCTGTCTCTCTCTCATGTGTGTGTGTGTGTGTGTGTGTGTGAGAGAGAGAGAGAGAGAGAGAGAGAGAGAAAGTGTGTGTGTGTGTGTGTGTGTGTGTGTGTGTGAAACAGGTGCATCTCTGAACGTAATTGGAAGAGTGATTTGTATAATCGTAAATGTTTGATTCTTCTTCTTCTTCATTCTTCTTCTTCTTATCATTATCATCATCATAATCATCATTATTATCATTATTGTTGCTGATGTTGTTGCTGCTGCTGCTGCTGTTGTTGTTGTTGTTATGTTGTTAACATCAGCTGCAAACAGAAACTTCACCGCAGCCTTTGAGAGGCTGTGCAAGAGAGAGCTGGCGTTGGTGGCCGACTGAAGGAAAGTGTTCAGACCAATCGCCATCGTCCTCGCCTCACACACACGCTCTGTAGGATTTTGCTTCTGGTGACGTCACCTGTGGATACAAAAGCCCAGCAGCAGATGGCAAGTGTGGCAGTCAGCAGACCCAGTCTGTCCCGTCACCACCTGTCCCGTCATCACCTGTCCCGTCACCACCTGTCCCGTCACCCACCGACCCTCGCTCTGTCACCGTCACCAGGTATTGTTTCTGGGTGTCTGCCAATTCTCTTCCTTTCCGTTTGCTGTTGTTGAAACCTTTGATACCAGCTACCTTTCTTTTTTTTTAAATATGTACTAACTCTCTATTCTAACAGTTGTTTTTTTTTAATTAATAGTCTGTATATCGGTGGTGCTTGCGCCTGCTGTTTGTACAATGTGAAAGAGCTGCGTCCTCAAATTAGATGTGCAAGCTACTTAACGTTGTCGTTTGCGACTTGATATTTTCAATGCATTCCCCACTCACTATGAATATTCAAATAGACTGGCTGTTTTGCATATCGGCAGTTGTCAGCTTACGCACTGTTCATAACTCATCTCTCCAACCCATTTCTTTGCTGTCTCTTCATAACATGTAAAACACTGGAAGCTCACTGATCACATGACAGACTGCAGACAGACAAAAGCATCAAGTCTGATCTCTTGGAGAATATCATATAAAAGTGTTGCATACCTGGAGTGCAAAAAAAAAAGTGTTGAATAAATGCATCACTGCCCACATCGCTTGAAACGAATCAAGTAAATTCATACTGCTTCTGTGGCCCAGCTGATCGCGAGGGGCCATTTCAGGGCCGAACACCCCGTTGGATATTATGACCAGGGAGAGACTAGACACCGCTGGGAAGTCAGTCGTCAAAAAACAACAACAAAGAAACAAACAAAAAACCCGACACCACGTGTTCGAAATATTCGTATTTGTATTTCGCATTTCTCTCTCTCTCTCTCTCTCTCTCTCTCTCTCTTTATTTTTTTTATTTTAATTTTTTATAACAGATTTCTCTGTGTGAAATTCGGGCTGGTCTCCCCAGGGAGAGCGCGTCGCTACACTGAGAGTGCCGCCCTTTTTTTTCTTTTCTTTTTTTTCGTTCGTGCATTTTATTTGATTTTCCTATCGAGATGGATTTTTCTACAGAAACAACCCTGTTGTTGTTGTGGGTTCTTTTACGTGCGCTAATTGCATGCTGCACACGGGACCTCGGTTTATCGTCTCATCCGAATCAGATCGGGTTTTATTTTATTTTGTTTATTTTATCTTTTTATACTTCCTTCGGGAACTGAAAAGTAGTGACCGAAACTTCGCAAAACAGGGTATTCATGGAGGCGGCTGTGAAATGTTTGTGCTTGATGTCACGTTGGTCTCAGCAGTGGACCAGGTTTTGAATTCTGACAGGATCTGTCTGTCCTGGGAAAGAGGGGACTGTCCTCTGCAGCCTGCAGTCAGCTCACTCTTATTCCGCTCATCCCCCCCACCCCCCTGGAAGATGATGAAGCTCCATCGTACTCTATGTATCAAAAACAAAATAACTGAATAATTGTTAAGATTTCAGGAAAAAACATACTGACTTGTGATTAAAGACACGAATGTAGAAACTGTCAGTGAATCAAAAAAATTTCGACTGATAATTTCTAATGACTTGAAATGCGAGAAAAATATGGAAAAATGTTAAGAAAGCACAACAGCACCTGCACTTTCTCTGGCGGCTCGAAATGTTTGGGCTAAAATTAAAAAAACAAAACAAGCTTTACATGGTTGACTTCTCCAGAGCTGTCATTGAAAGTATCTTAACCTTCGCTATCATGGTTTGGTATGGAAACATTTCAAAGCCAAAATGCAGCTCTGAATAGTAATGACTGCCACTAAGATTATCATGTCTGATTTGTCATCTTTGGATGACATATACAATAATAACTGCTACCTGTGGATGATGTATACAATACAACAGCTACCTGCGGATGATGTATACAATACAACAGCTACCTGTGGATGATGTATACAATACAACAGCTACCTGTGGATGATGTATACAATAAGAACTACTACCTGTGGATGATGTATACAAGAAGAACTGCTACCTGTGGATGATGTGTACAATAAGAACTGCTACCTGTGGATGATGTATACAAGAAGAACTGCTACCTGTGGATGATGTATACAATAAGAACTGCTACCTGTGGATGATGTATACAATAAGAACTGCTACCTGTGGATGATGTATACAATAGAACTGCTACCTGTGGATGATGTATACAATAACCAGTGACCGTCTCCTTGGCAGGAGCAGAGACTTCATCCTGCCAACTGACATTCCTCCTAATGACCTCTCTGATGCTTTCGCTGAGTTTTTCACTAACAAGATAAAGACAATTAGAGATGAGCTCGAAACATTTAGCCAGTCTGTACCCGATCCTTTCTTTGCTGACAAACCCCACTCTTCCTTGTCTTTCAACAGTTTTCGTCCTGTCACAGAGGAAGAAGTTAAGCAAGTCATTATAAAATCTAGCCCCAAAACATGTGCACTTGACCCAATCCCCACATTCCTTTTGGTTGAATGTGTTGATGTGCTCCTCCCAGCCTTGACCTCTATCATCAACAACTCTCTTCAGTCAGGCACTTTCCCAGATGTGTACAAAAAAGCCCTTGTAACACCACTGCTCAAGAAGCCGACTCTCGATGTAAACACCCTCAAAAACTATCGTCCTGTCAGCAATCTCTCTTTTCTTTCCAAGGTCACAGAAAAGATTGTCCTCTTCCAGCTCTCTGAATATCTGCATCACAACAACCTGTTTCCTGTCTCACAGTCTGCCTACCGCCCTTCCCACAGCACTGAAACAGCTCTACTCAAAGTTATGAACGACATTCTGCTGTCTGTAGATACTGGTAAACTTTCTGTCCTCACTCTCTTAGATCTCTCAGCGGCATTCGATACAATCGATCACAACATCCTCGTTAATCGTCTTTCTCATTCATTTGGCGTTTCTGACACAACACTGAAATGGTTTTCATCTTATCTGTCCAATAGAACCCAGACTGTCGTTACTAACAAACACCTTTCTCAACCTTCTCTTCTGGAATTCGGAGTCCCCCAGGGATCAGTTTTGGGACCCGTGCTCTTCATTTTGTACACAAAGACACTTGGTACCATCACAGCTCAGCACAACGTCCAAAGCCAATCTTTTGCCGATGACACACAATTATATGACTCTTGTACACCTGACCAGATCAATAACACCATTAACAACATTCAAGAATACATTACTGACATCAAGCATTGGATGACAGCAAATAAACTAAAACAAAATGATGACAAGACTGAAGTCCTCCTGATTCACTCACAGAACAAACCATTACCTGACTCTGCTCCCTCCTCTATGTCTGTTGTTAACACAAACATTCAGTTCTCATCCGCTGCAAGAAACCTAGGGGTAACTTTTTCTGACACTCTGTCCATGGAAAAACACGTGTCCAACATCTGCCGCTCTGCTTACCATGAACTCAGGAAAATCAGTAGCATTCGCCATCTTCTCACTTCTGATGCAACCAAAACTCTCGTCTGTTCTCTCGTTCTGTCTAAATTTGATTACTGTAACTCCTTACTCTCTGCCATTCCTCAGTACCTCCTAGACAAACTTCAAAAGGTTCAACATTCAGCAGCACAACTGATATTCGGAGTCAGAAAACACGAACACGTACAGCCACTCCTCCAACCTCTTCACTGGCTCCCAATCTCTGCAAGAATACAACATAAAACATCCACTCTTTGCTTCAGCTCTCTCACTGATCCCTACTTTCCTGTCTATCTTTCTGATCTCCTTCATGTCTATACCCCTGCCAGACAACTCCGCTCTTCTTCAGACAATAGAACCTTTACTGTTCCTCGAATCAAAACAAAGACTTATGGCAAGCGATCTTTTTCTCACTTTGCGACAACCGTTTGGAACCAGCTTCCACTCACAACTCGTTACTCTGAAACCCCCTCACAGTTTAAAACTGCCCTGAAGACACACCTGTTCAGACAGTCATACAATGTTGTATGAAATTGAAATGAAATAGAGGTGTGTGGTTGTGTTGTGTGTGTGTGGGGTGGGGGGGGGAGGGGTAGCGGGGGGTACGAGGGGGGAGAGGTGGTGGCGGGTGTTTGCACGCCCACACGCGCGAGCTTGTGTCTGTGTGTTGCGTGTGTGTGTGTGGGTGAGTTGGTACGCGCGCGCGCGCGCGCGTGTGTGTGTGTGTGTGTGTGTGTGAGTTTTCTAATGTATACATATGTATGTCAGAGATTTTTACTTTACACGAACTGTTTTATGAAGTAATGTTGTCGTTTGTTTACTCAGTTGTCCATCTATTGTGCTTTTGTTGTTGTTGATGAGTTGTGTGTGTGTGTGTGTGTGTGTGTGTGTGTGTGTGTGTGTGTGTGTATGTGTGTGTGTGTGGGTGTATACGTTTTTGCTAGAAATGTTTGATGAATATTGCTTTATCATGTGATGTTGTAGCCTGTGTGTTTCAATTATTTGTCATTCGTGTGTGTGTGTGTGTGTGTGTGTGTGTGTGAACATTTGTTTCATCTTTCTAGTTTTGATCTGAGTGTGTAATGTGGGGTGTTTCTTCAGGGAAATGCTTAGCAGGAACTTTTATTATATATATATATATACATATATATATATATATATATTATGTAATGTCGCAGTAGTTTGCATTATTTGATTGTTGATCTGTGTTCGTGTGTGTATTGTGCCTGTAGGTGCGTGTATGTGTGTGTGTCACTGAGTGAGTGCGTGAGTAATGTGTTTGGGTATGCGGCTTGTGTTCGTTGGTGCATGTGTGCGTGTGTGCGCGCGTGCGCGCGTGTGTGCGTGTATGTGTGTGTGTGTGCGCGCACCTTGTGTGTTTTGTGTGTTTGTATGTATGTATGTATTTACCTACGTATATATGCATGCGTATACGTGCTTGTGTTCTTTCAATTTCAATTGTCTACTTTTGTTGTTGTTGTTGTTATCTTTTAAATACCTGTTGCATTTCTTGATTTAATCAACTGACATGACTTATTTTAATTGTTCTCTCTCACCTATGTTTCAAATTATATGCATTTGTTTGTGTGGGGATGTTTGAGTGAATGTTTTTAGTGCTATTGTAAAGCGCATAGAGCTTCAAGAATATGTGCTATAGCAAGAAGTCTTAATAAAAAAAAATTAAAAAAAGAACTGCTACCTGTGGATGATGTATACAATAAGAACTGCTATCTGTGGATGATATGTACAATAAGAACTGCTACCTCTGGATGATGTATACAATAAGAACTGCTATCTGTGGATTATATATACAATAAGAACTGCTACCTCTGGATGATGTATACAATAAGAACTGCTACCTGTGGATTATATATACAATAAGAACTGCTACCTCTGGATGATGTATACAATAAGAACTGCTACCTGTGGATTATATATACAAGAAGAACTGCTACCTCTGGATGATGTATACAATAAGAACTGCTACCTGTGGATTATATATACAAGAAGAACTGCTACCTGTGGATTATATATACAATAAGAACTTCTACCTGTGGATTATATATACAAGAAGAACTGCTACCTGTGGATGATGTATGCAATAAGAATTGCTACCTGTGGATTATATATACAATAAGAACTGCTACCTCTGGATGATGTATGCAATAAGAATGGCTACCTGGCTACAGGTAGCCATTCTTATTGCATACATCATCCAGAGGTAGCAGTTCTTATTGTATATATAATCCACAGGTAGCAATTCTTATTGCATACATCATCCACAGGTAGCAGTTCTTCTTGTATATATAAGAACAGCTACCTCTGGATGATGTATACAATAAGAACTGCTACCTGTGGATTATATATACAATAAGAACTGCTACTTCTGGATGATGTATACAATAAGAACTGCTACCTCTGGATGATGTATACAATAAGAACTGCTACCTCTGGATGATGTATACAATAAGAACTGCTACCTGTGGATTATATATACAATAAGAACTGCTACCTCTGGATGATGTATACAATGAGCGACTACCCAGAAAGGCAGAGTCAGGATGACTAACACCCGGCTTTCAGAACTGTTGATGTGCTTCACCCTGGTCGCCGAAACATAAAAAAAAAGAATCATTACCAATCGTTTCGCCGATAGCGTCTTCTCCAAAACCGTCAATGCCCGGTCTCTCGAGCCAATCCAAAGTAAATGAGAGAGCCAGTGACCATTTAATTGTAGACATAGTCATAGTTGGGTCCAGCGCTCGGCTTATATCACAGGCTGACATGGGTGTGTGGCACTGCAGTGGTGACGACACGGTGAGTTCACTGGCTTGTGTTTTAATGGTTTATTTTTGTCTGTAGCTTGTTTTCAGTGCTCCCAGTGTGCAAAATGTTTTGTGACTGTGCTGAGTCTACTTTGGCGCGAGTGCTGTTGTTGTGTCTGCGTGTGTGTGGCTGCATTTCCCTAATCCACGGTTGACAACAATGTCCGGGCTCTTCCGCCCCTCCATTACAACATGGCGGATCTGCTTCAGCTTCGTGATTCAGAGGCAGCGAGGATCAGACCTCAGTTGGATTTTCCAAAGGAGCTGTGACTTTGCAGGAGAGGACGGCAGGGTGGGATCAGAGCCAGTATCAAGGACCGGCAGTATAAACCTTATTTACCATCTGTGAGTCAGGGAAATGTGCAATCGATCAAAAAGAAAATGGACCAACTTTGAACGAGTGAAGCAGAGAGGAAAGGGGGAGGGTATGTGTCCATATATCAACAGTGGTGTCTTCATCATAGCATTTCTATTGTAAACAGGAAAGGGGGAGGGTATGTGTGCCCATATATCAACAGTGGTGTCTTCCCTATAGCATTTCTATTGTAAACAGGAAAGGGGGAAGGTATGTGTGTCCATATATCAACAGTGGTGTCTTCCTCATAGCATTTCTATTGTAAACAGGAAAGGGGGAAGGTATGTGTGTCCATATATCAACAGTGGTGTCTTCCTCATAGCATTTCTATTGTAAACAGGAAAGGGGGAGGGTATGTGTGTCCATATATCAACAGTGGTGTCTTCCCTAGAGCATTTCTATTGTAAACAGGAAAGGGGGAGGGTATGTGTGCCCATATATCAACAGTGGTGTCTTCCTCATAGCATTTCTACTGTAAACACACTTTGCTCGCCTGCTCTGGAGGTCATGTTCCCTTGGACTGAGGACTTGGACTTACAACCTGCCAAGAGAGTTCAGGCACGTGCATTTGACAGTCGTGTATGTTAACCCACGTGCGAATCCCAGTGAAGTTATGAACTCAATAAAGGCACCTGATTAGTTGCGAATCTTAACGTGTGATTTCAACCACTGCTCTCTTAAAAAAGAAAAAAAAAGAAAAACACTTTCGAATTTTTACCAGCATATATCTGCACCAACACGCAAGGAGAAGACTATTGACCTGTTTATTCTGACTTGAGATAAACACATTTGTGATAAGCAACAACAACAACAAAAAAAGAATAAAATTTTTAAAAAGGACTACACTGAAACATCACCCTGTTTAACGTGTTGCGTATATCTAATATACTCAGTAAATTTAGCACCACACATTATTTTAGCTTTAACATCTGCGTACATGCTTTTGATACAGCAAAAGAGAGAGAGAGAGAGAGAGAGAGAGAGAGAGAGAGAGAGAGAGAGAGAGGGAGAGAGAAGTCAGATCAAGTCAAATTCTTTATTTACGAGGATAATAGATAAGCAACAAAAATGCCTTTTGTAAATAGAACCGTTGCCCTAAAGAGAAACTACAGAAATGGTAGACAAAATAGAAAAGATCAATACGCAATGGAAACACATATATAACTGTAAGCTTTAAAAAAAATTCCCTTCTTCCTGATTATTTATTTCTTTATTTATGCTATTATTATTATTATTATTATTATTATTGCGTTCGTGCGCTGCAACTGACACATTCAGTCGTATGTACCAGTGGGTTTTACGTTTATGACCGTCTTTACCCCCACCCTCCCTCGCCTCCCCACTATGTAGGCAGCCATACTCGATGTTCGGGGAGTTTGCTGATGATCCCCTCCTCCATCACCACCCCACACGGAACAGAGCAGAAGGAAACACACAGGAAAGCACACGGTGGACACAGCGTGCAAACAGCCTCAACACAAAGCCTTCCCTTTGCAATCGAACCCCTCTCCCCTTCCCTCCCCTCCCCCCTCCACCCACAATCAAGCCTGAGGTCAGACAGACAGACCAAAGAGAACGAGAGGGAATCAACAACAATCGTCCAAAACTATGACAAACCATCCGAAAGCATTAGTCATCATCTGAACAGCATAACTAAGAGAGAGAGAGAACAAGAACAAGAACAAATGTTTTAATTGCGTATAGGCCTGTGACCCGTTGCAAACATAATATACACAAAGAAACGTACACAAGGCACACAAATAAGTAGATAAATAACAGACAGGTAAACAGATAAACAAATAAATGAATAAATAAATCTTTCGTCCCCACTGTATCAGCTAGAGACCATCCTTGTGAGAAGACACTTGAAAAAGGCAATGGCAAAACATAATTAATCATTTTCGTACCTTAACTAGTTGTTGGTAATGATTCATGATTCATCACGTCTCTGCGTTTAAAAGCCAGAAAAAGAAACTTTGAAAGATTTAGTTTACTGTCGAGTCCACCATTCAAAATACTTGCACATTGCTGATCCCGTGTCAAGTATGAGTTGGAACTATTTATACAATATTTCAATCTGAGGTCACTGTAGTTTGAGCATTCAAACAGTACATGGAATTCATCTTCACAGTCAGCAGAACAAAGAGGGCAACCCATTTGACCAACAGGGGAAAAGCGGTGGATGTGGCTATTTATAGCCGAAACACCCATTCTGAAGCGTGTAAATATTGTTTTGAAATATCTATTATTAATGTGATCAAGGTATTTTTCACATTCAATGGCGCTTTTAAACGAGTGATAAAATTCAAAGCGCCTGCTTTCTGACACATGCGCATACCAACGCTGACAAAAGCAGTTCTGTAAGCGCTCTTTAAATATGCGTATGAAGAGTTTCTCATCCCCAACTGCTCCAAACATCCAAACATAACCGAAACCATTGGTACAGAGAAGGTTCTTTACGTAAGTAACCCAGTTTTGTGCATTGTTACTTCTGTTTTGTATGTCGTAAAGCATATCATAGGCTTTCCTAGAATATCTAGACAATGGCTGTTTATGTAGCCGAAACCAATATAGTATACATCTCGCGGCAGAGTTTATAAACAATGGGTATCTTCCAAGTTCGCCGTATACCATATCATTAGGAGTGAAAGGTGGGACGTTTAGCAGTAATTTGCAAGCTTGCAAATGGATCCTTTCTATGGATTCTCGTGGTTTGAAACCCCATAGCTCCGAGCCATACAAAAGCGAGGGAACGACCTGAGCATCAAAGAGCTTGAAAAACAGTTTAGGAGAATAGTATCCAAGTTTCCTTAAAGTTTTCAAAATTACGAAGGTAGCTTTCTTAGCACGAATAACATGTTCAAAGCCAGTAGCAACTTCAAAACTAAGTTTAGTTGAAAATAGGACACCTAAATATTTGTAAGAGTTAACTATTTCTAAGCAATCTTGACCATAAAACCAATGTTCTTTCTTTCCTAAGTATCCACCTTTACGAAAAACTATAACTTTACTTTTATCTAGGTTCACTTTCAAGCGTAATCTTTGTGCACACTCATGTAGAACATTCAGCTGATTTTGTAAACCTGAAATGGTGGAAGACATAAGAGCAATATCATCAGCAAATAGTAAAATAAAGATTTCAATATCATTTGGTTGGAACTGTATTCCATGCTTACCCCGCGTAAACATTTCATGTGCAAGCTCATTAATAAAGAACGAGAATAGAGTTGGGCTTAATGAGCATCCTTGTTTCAGACCTTGCAAACATTTAAAATATTTGGTGCATGAATTACCACATCTAACACAAGATTGTATCGTACTATACATACTCCTCAAAATATTGAACATTCTACCTTTAACACCATTTCTAAGCAGTACACCGAACAATAGGCTGTGTTGTACTCTGTCGAAGGCTTTACTGAAATCTATGAATGCTACATAAAATTTCTTATTTCTTGACAGATGCTTCTCGATGCAGGCATGCAGAGTGAAAATGTGGTCAGTGGTGGAATATGATTTTCTAAATCCCGCTTGTGCTTCTGAAATAATTGAGTTCGTTTCTGCCCAAGAAACGAGTCGATTATTCAAAATGCTTGTGAAAACTTTACTTAAGTTATTGATCAGAGAAATACCCCGATAGTTGTTAGTATCATTAGCATCCCCATTTTTAAATAGAGGGATTATGATAGATTTCGTCCATTCCTCTGGAAAAATACCATCTCTAAAAAGTTTGTTGAAGTATGTAACTAGGAAAGGGAGTATTGGGTCTATTGAAGCTTTCAAGATTTCACTTATAAGATCATCTGGTCCAGCAGCTTTGCCATTTTTAAGACCTTGGATGGCTTGCTTAATTTCTTCTGCTGTAATGTCTGAATCCAGGATACAATCGAATACCATATCCGAGACGTTAAGTGCAGGTTGGTGCTGATTCTCTTCATAGCCAGAATTCAGCAGATGGTCGAAGTGGACCAGCCACTCATCCTGAGAAATGTTGTTAGCTAAGTGGGTTCTACTGCGATATTTACTGATCTCTGACCAGAAAGCCTGAGAATCGTTTGCAACACTCATCAGAGAATCGATGCGCCCTTGATTAAAGTTACGCCTTTTCAGGTTCTTTAGATTGTTATATTTCCTTCTTAGCTGTAGATAGATGTTTTGCTCATTTACGTTCCCAGATCTTTTAAAAAGTGTCAGCGCTGATCTAACTATTCTTTTGTTTTCCTGGCATTCTTTATCAAACCATGTTTTTCTTTTGACAATGCTTCTAGCAGGGCGCTTTGAGCGTACACAGGCACTAGCATTCATTAGACAGCTCGTAAGTTCCTGAAGAGCTGTGTTGATATTTGTATCAATCAAAGAGGATGCATAATCTATGTTATGAAAGAACAAATCGCTATTAGATATTTTTGTAAATTCTGTCATCCTTTCCTTTCTCCAGACAATTCTTTCTGTTTCATAATGGAGCGAACATAGCACTGGTGATTCCCCTTTGATTTCAAACAAAACTGGCATATGTTCTGAATCAACTCTGCTGCAAACTGAAAAACTGGTAATATTGTCAATGAAATCACTGGAAACAAGGCAGTAATCGATAACGCTACATCCATGTGCTGATATGAAGGTGTAGTCAGGACTAAAGTTACTATGGTTATAACCGTTCATGATACATAAATCAAAGCATGCACAGAAATTTAACATAGTTTCACCAAAAATATTCAATGTGTCATCTTTTGACAGCCTTGATTCTTTGAAGAAAGGAGTTAAGTGGAGGGGTCTGGAGGTCAGATCGGTGTGTGACCACGTTACTTGGAGATTGGCTGTCCTTGCATTAAAGTCTCCACTACATATCAAATGGGCCTGTGGGTAACGATTTATTAAGTCTAGAATACAATGATCAAGGGCATCTATATGGCAAGTAAAATTTGATGTTTTATAGTGTACTGAACCTGATGGTGGGATATAAACAAATACCATAAGCAGATCTTTGTCCCATTGTAGCATGCACTTAGAAATCTTGATGCAGACCACATGCTCGGTATTAACCACTATTGGTGTTATGAATTTGCTCAGGTTTTTATGGACAAGCAGCAGTAACCCCCCGCTTCTACGACCCATATATGAGTGTTTCACTGCTGCTGTTCTAAACATAGTATGATTTCTGAAAACACCCTCCAAATCAAACATACCATCTATAAAAGTTTCAATTAGGCACGCAATGTCAAACGTTTGTACAAAGATAAGAAAATCGGAGTCAGCAAGTTTGCTTGCAAGTCCATCAATATTCCACGCCATACAAGACAGGTTCTGAAGAGAACGCGCAGCGGGCCGGCCAAATCCCTATTTGTCTGAATTTGTGTGGGTGGTGCTGTTGTTGTCACTGGACTGGAATTTGTCAGTGAGTCGTGTTTGTTTGCTTCTGTCAACGTGTCTGCTTTGTTTGTTTCTAGTTTTGCTTTGTTTGCGTGTAACGGGTGCTCTTTGTGTGGTAAGCCTGGATGTTTCGTTTTCGTGGGTGATGCTGGTGGAAAGCAAGGGGTGGCCAGGAGCTTCTGTGTCTTCAACCACAATGTTCATTTCCTTGTCACTCGTGGAAGAATGGTCACGCCCATAAGGAGACTGTACGACGGGGCGTGGGGAAGTACCGCCAGGAAGAGGATCCAGCTGGGGACGTAGGTCTGTGTCGCCAGGTGGAGGGTCCGGCCGGGAATGGTCCGTCATCACAACAGGCAATGGGTGAACCTGGGTCACTGGGGACTGGCTTTCTATGTCGTAAGCCACGTCAGGGGAACGGTGAGCCTCATCTGCAGACGTTCTGTTCACATAAGGAGGAACAGGTGGACTGCAAACCTCATCTCTATGAACAGTGGCTGGGCAGGTGGCTGGCTGTCTGGAGGACTGTGGGGACACGGAGACATCAGAGGAGGAGAAGGGTTTGTCCACAACTAATAGGGAGGATGATCCAGGCAGGGTCACTGGGCTGTCTGCCATCCCGTCTTGAACAGTGCTGACCGCTCGTATTTTGTCGGAGTCAGCTTGCATGGATTTTTTCACAGCAGTCTCTGACACAGGAGAACCAGAGACTACTGGTCTGCCGTGGCAGAGAGGCGATGTCGAGCTCCTGTCGTGGTACATGTGATGAAGGAGATGATTTGGCTGGGCTCTAATTTGTTGAGCGGGAGTGGACAGTCTGACACTATGTGATGGCATGGGGGGATCTTGGTGTACATTTTGTCTTGTTGATTGCTTGCTGAGCGTGGGAAATTCCTTCATGTCAGAAGGGAAGGGAGGTTGAAGGAAGTCCTTGTCAATTTGCTCAAAACACTCAGTGCTGTCTTCATCATGGTTCAGGATTCTGTTTGTGGGACTATTCTGTCCATAATTTCGTGATCGATTCCTCGGGTTTCCTCTTTCTCTGAAACACAAGCGTCCCCTGAAGAAATAGGCGTTTCTTCCTTCTTCTCTGTGTTGCCGCAGCACATTGTACTGTCGACTGGTGAGATCTGTGGATACACGAATGCCAAGTTCGTCCGCCATGTCTTTTCTGTGTTCTTTATTTTGTAATACAACCATTTTATCTGGCCATCGGTGTAGACAGGCGATCAGTGGCCGGGGGCGGCGGATTCCATCGCGCAGCGGGCCGACTCTGTGAGCTTCCTCCACATCATCACAGCTCCACTTTTTGGAGGGATAGAACCGGTTTAAAAGCTGGACAACTTTGCGTGTGCACGTTTGGGTATCCTCGTTTGGACCCTCATCCACGTTGAAAAACCTGACGTTTTTCCTTTTAGAGGACGTCTCAAGCCTGTCAACGTCGCGTTCCAGAGTGTCAACGGCGCTTGATAGGTATTGTTGCTGGTCATAGATAGTATCACACACATCTTGCAGAGACTGGCACTGGTCTGTGAGAAGTGACACTTCCTTCCTCAGCGCGTCGTTTTCTGACTGCAGACTGTCACACCACGAATACACCGCACTCATGTCGGAGGCCAGCGCTGCATAATGTTGTTCTATCTGCAGTAGACGTGAAGCAACTTGGTCCATGGTGTTGTCTTGTGTTGCCGTTGGGCCAGCACCAGACATGGAGGTATCAATAGTGAGGGGGGGATGGATGGAAGTGAAAGGTCTGGTACTGCACCAAGAGCCTTGTTGCACAGTATACTTTCCTTGCCGATTTCTTCCTTTTTGCGTGTCATTGCTAACTGGTCCGGGATTGCTCTCAACGTCCATGCACATCAGGAGAAACTTTAAGAGAAACACTGCCGCAAAAGCTGTTCTGCCAAGTCCCAGTTGTCTTTGACCCGAGTAGGCCGTCTCAGCGTATGAGTAATGCATATATTTGAAAAACAAAGGTGGAAAGTCCGATCGAATGTATAAACATCGCTGTTTAACAAATTCACAGTGTAGAGGCACAAACTTGACACCACCGAACCGTCCAAATTTACATACCTCTTCTCTTCTGACCATGAAGGAAATATAAGTCCATTGAAATAAACCACATCTTGCTCTGAATGAGTCAAAACTTGCAGGCATCGCAGAAAGGGTGAGAAGGAAGAGAGAGAGAGAGAGAGAGAGAGAGAGAGAGAGAGAGAGAGAGAGAGAGAGAGAGATGGGAAATGGACGAAACGAATTTTCATTTTACCAGGGTATTGAAATAAGTACAAAACAAGAATGCTTATTTCCGCTCAGCCCTTGGGTTGATATCGAGAGAAAAAAAAACATACGAAAAAAAGAGACATTTGAAGAGAGAGAGAGATTCGAGTTTCAAGATTCAAAAACTTTATTACTCAAGGATAAAGATTTTAGGCATCGCCTTGTCTTCCAATCTGTCCTTGTGACAACAATAACATTAACAACATTAACGATAACGACACAACAATATTATTTTTTTTAACACTGCTACATCTATCGCTACTACTACGAATAATAATAATTATCATCATCATTAACATCGTAAAAAGTAATAAAACGAACGCATTCACACATTCACATTCATACACATGCACACACTCTCTCCACCCAACACGCGCGCGCGCGCGCGCGCACACACACACACACACACACACACTTATGCACATACAGAAACATGACCGGTGAGAAACAAATACATACGAAAAAAAGAGACATTTGAAGAGAGAGAGAGATTCGAGTTTCAAGATTCAAAAACTTTATTACTCAAGGATAAAGATTTTAGGCATCGCCTTGTCTTCCAATCTGTCCTTGTGACAACAATAACATTAACAACATTAACGATAACGACACAACAATATTATTTTTTTTAACACTGCTACATCTATCGCTACTACTACGAATAATAATAATTATCATCATCATTAACATCGTAAAAAGTAATAAAACGAACGCATTCACACATTCACATTCATACACATGCACACACTCTCTCCACCCAACACGCGCGCGCGCGCGCGCGCACACACACACACACACACACACACTTATGCACATACAGAAACATGACCGGTGAGAAACAAATAGCGGACATAAAGAGAACAAAGAAACACAACTTTATCATTGTACATAATACCGAAGTGATTAATTTGCTGATGCAGATGTTTCAGGTAATACGTAACATCCAGCCAACAGGCGAACAAGTAAAACATTAAAGCACAAAAGTAGAAAATAAAATAAATTCAATGCATGTAAAGATATAAATACAAATTTCACAAAAAGCATGATTTTCTGTCTTTTTCAGCTGGTAAAAAATTTGCTTTGTGGGCCTATTGTTTGTGGAGCAGAAGTTTTCGTATGCTTCATTTGAAAGAACGTAATGAATCGCACGTCTTAATGAACGAAGGAAGAAAGTTCCAAACAGATGGTCCAAAAAATGAAAAGCTAGATTAAATTTCGTACAAATCGATGCGCACACGAGGCAGAATATAATTATCTGAATCGTAACGCTCTGATGCGCGTTGAACAAGGTCACTGAGGTATGGTGGTGACATGTTTGAGAGAGAAAGAGAGAGAGAGAGAGAGAGAGAGAGAGAGAGAGAGAGAGAGAGAGAGATTAAAAGCAGTACTTAACAATAAGAATACGAAGAAAAAGAACAACAGCTGGTGAATGTCTGCTCCAAATACTGTGTGTAGCAGCAGGTGTACAGAGCGTCAATGATACACACTAAGTACATTCACAATAACATGACAATGAATGGAAGTACGTGTGAGATGGTCCGGCACATCTGTGATCACCCATCGATTTCACAAAGGTCTAACACTTAAATGTTGTGGTCTAGATCCCATGAACCCCAGTCTGTTTAAACTGTGTACAAATGGTGTTCTTCCAGTTCTCACAGATTGTAAACATCTCTCTCTCCACTCTCCTCTTGACGAAGAAAAAAAAAAGATTTAACTTTTTTAACTGAGAAAAATTGCACAAGGGGGGAGGAGCAGCATCACATAAGTGAATCAAGAAAGAGGGAAGCCATGTTGTGAAAGTAAGAGTGATGCATTTTTAGACAACTGCTCTGCATATGGATGGATTTGGTCTGGAGGCAGTGAGTTTGTATGTTCTTTGCTTTGGAAAGTCAACGTGAGGAACACCATTTTCAGCTTAATTCTATAGGTGCCATGCATGAAGGACTGACCTGTACAATGAAGCAGAATGGGGGATGGAGGGTGTGCTGACTGGAATGGTTCACTGGTCGGGGAAAGACTGGAGTCTCCTTTGGATGTGAACTTGGACCAAGGTTCAGGTGATGAAGACGGGAGTGCATAGATGGGAACCACAGCTTAGTCCACCTGGTGTGCATTGCAAAATCTATCACTAAATTATCACTTTCATGAAACTGGTTGCCTTGTGGAAGTGCAGCTTGCATGATCCATGTTTTGTTTGTCCCGTGACTCTTTTCAGGAAATCGATTTTCACGACAGAATCCTGTCCACCACAGCGATTTGGAATGTTCACCCAGAGGAGTAGTCCATGTGGTGGTTAATACTGCTGTTGATATGAGTATTTGATGCAAATGTAGGGGAATTATTCATAAAAAAAATACTTTGAAACGCTCACAGGCTGCTTGTAGCTTGCAAGTGGAGGGTAGGATAATAATGGTAGCATGGTGTTTGCCAATTCAAGTGGAAGGTAGGATAATAATGGTAGCATGGTGTTTGCCAATTCAAGTGGAAGGTAGGATAATAATGGTAGCATGGTGTTTGTCATTGCAAGTGGAGGGTAGGATAATAATGGTAGCATGGTGTTTGTCATTGCAAGTGAAAGGTTGGGTAATGATGGTAACATGGTGTTTGTCATTGCAAGTGGAAGGTAGGATAATAATGGTAGCATGGTGTTTGTCATTGCAAGTGAAAGGTTGGGTAATGATGGTAACATGGTGTTTGTCATTGCAAGTGAAAGGTAGGGTAATGATGGTAACATGGTGTTTGTCATTGCAAGTGAAAGGTTGGGTAATGATGGTAACATGGTGTTTGTCATTGCAAGTGAAAGGTTGGGTAATGATGGTAACATGGTGTTTGCCATTGCAAGTGGAAGGTAGGATAATAATGGTAACATGGTGTTTGTCATTGCAAGTGAAAGGTTGGGTAATGATGGTAACATGGTGTTTGTCATTGCAAGTGAAAGGTTGGGTAATGATGGTAACATGGTGTTTGTCATTGCAAGTGAAAGGTAGGGTAATGATGGTAACATGGTGTTTGTCATTGCAAGTGAAAGGTTGGGTAATGATGGTAACATGGTGTTTGTCATTGCAAGTGAAAGGTTGGGTAATGATGGTAACATGGTGTTTGTCATTGCAAGTGAAAGGTTGGGTAATGATGGTAACATGGTGTTTGTCATTGCAAGTGAAAGGTTGGGTAATGATGGTAACATGGTGTTTGTCATTGCAAGTGAAAGGTTGGGTAATGATGGTAACATGGTGTTTGTCATTGCAAGTGGAAGGTAGGATAATGATGGTAACATGGTGTTTGCCATTGCAAGTGGAGGGTAAGATACTGTTTGTAGCGTGCTGTTTGCCTCTTACATGGAGGATAGAAAGAGCTGAAGGCCACAGGTTCATCGGAAAACTTCTGTTGGCACAATGGGATCAGTTCACTCCAAGAGTCCAGTGACAGGA
The DNA here is from genome assembly GCF_041734735.1 of Babylonia areolata. Classification (NCBI taxonomy): domain Eukaryota; kingdom Metazoa; phylum Mollusca; class Gastropoda; order Neogastropoda; family Buccinidae; genus Babylonia; species Babylonia areolata. The sequence continues at coordinate 10,906,419 of NC_134886.1, forward strand.
CCGGAGGTACAAGGATTGATGCCAATAATATGTATGGTGGTGTTTCTGAGATCTGGGCTGACTGGGACTGTCTGAAGCCAGGGAGCGGTGTGCGCCTTGACATAATCAGGCTCCGATATATTGAGATAAATAGAAAAAGAATAATTGTCACGACCTTAGATGATTTATAACAAACATGAACTACTGTCTCGACCAGCTTGGGAAGAGTCGACACGGCATTAACACGAGTCACTAGCAGCATGCTCACAGACCTGAATTGAGATATCGTGCTAGTGTATCCCAAAATGTTTTCTTTTCTTCCTCCAAAACTATGTCATGTTTGTGTTAACCGAACAGTTGGTATGGCCATTTTACATGATTGCGATAACAGCAACAATTGCTATTCATATTTGTTTTAGTTACGTGACATATGTAACGTTTCCATGTGCTCTCATGGAGTTTCCAGAAAGAAACACGTCTTGTCTTGTCTTGTCTTGTCTTGATAAAATAAACTCCCCTGCGGACGGCAGCCCAAATTTCCCACAGAGTAAGAGAGATAGTACTGGTCAGGGTGCCAGCCTTTCGAATGAGACGATAAACGGAAGCCCCGCGTGCAGCATGCACTTAGCGCGCGTAAAATAAGCCATAGCACAGAAAAGCGGGTTGTTCCTAGCAAAATTCTGAAGCAAAAATCCACTTTCATAATAAACAAATACACTTGCTGACATAAAAGAGTGGCATGGCATTGTGAGGACTCACTGTCTCCGTGGACAGCAGTCCAAATTTCCCACAGAGAAATCTGTTGTGACAACGACAACAAAAGTAACACAGCACAACACAGAACAACACAGCACAGTATCAGTATCAGTAGCTCAAGGAGGCGTCACTGCGTTCGGACAAATCCATATACGCTACACCACATCTGCCAAGCAGATGCCTGACCAGCAGCGTAACCCAACGCGCTTAGTCAGGCCTTGAGAAAAAAAGAAAAAAGAAGAAGAAAAAAACACGATACAATACAATATATTCCCAACCTGCAGCTAATACCACATACTGACAAAAGCTTACAGCTGAGTCAAAAGCAAAGTGAGAGCTGTATGATCAATGGTTTCACCATTGCAATGGGAAGACATTTACAGCTCAGTCAACTAGAAAGCAAGATTGCACTGGCTCTTAGTGCTGCAGCCTTGGGGGCTAGCTGGCCTTTAGGAACCATCCCCAACGCCGACTGTCCTAAAACCCTCATGGCCGAGAGAGTGGGGGCAGGACATTCTCCGCTATAATCAAATTCCAGCCCAGATAGTCGGGACAGACGTTCCCTCCTCTTCTGCTCTGATGGTCATAGTCGGACACGACTGACTACAATACAATACAATACAATCAATACAATACAATCAATACAACCAATACAATACAATCAATACAATACAATACAATCATGTTCTTTATTAACGCAGCAGGGGAGCTTAAACTCACCTGCCAGACTCAAATTAGATGGCACGTACTCCACACACAGCTCATATATGATGAAAGGACAATGTGAAAAATATAAGCTTACACAGTATGTGGAGCAATAATCATCCGTCGTGTATAATCGCTCCACATCCTTGCGAACAGAACATGTGTTGCACGGGGTGGGTAGAGGGTGGGTAGAGGGACGGTCGCCTGTATTTCTCGTGCTTGTCCCAGTCATGGAACCTGATGCTGAAAAAGGCTGCTGACAAGTCTAAAAGAGCAAGAATTGATATTTATCATTATCAAATCCAGAAAGCAAGTCAGTGACTATACTAAGAAGGGCCGTTTTACAGATATGGCTACGTCCATAAGGTGACTGGTGAGAAATAAGTAAACGATTTTGTTCCAGATGAGTTAAGAGCTGAGACAACACCATCGTTTCTAGCAATTTTGATAAAATTGACAGATTTGAAACAGGTCAATAATTTTTCAAACAATTGTATTTGCATTTGTATTTCTTTTTATCACAACCGGTTTCTCTGTGTTAAATTCGGGCTGCTCTCCCCAGGGAGAGCGCGTCGCTACACTACAGCGCCACCCACCTTTTTGACTCACTTGTGTAAACAAAGTGAGTCTATGTTTTAACCCGGTGTTCGTCGGTTGTCTGTGTGTGTGTGTGTGTGTGTGTGTGTGGTAAACTTTAACATTGCCATTTTCTCTGCAAATACTTTGTCAGTTGACACCAAATTAAACATAAAAATATGAAAAATTCAGTTCTTTCCAGTCATCTTGTTTAAAACAATGTTGCACCTCTGGGATAGGCACAAAAAATATTTTTTTAAAAGAAGCCGAATTATATACAAACTGCATTTACAGTTACATTTATATTTTTTTATTCTCTAAACTTGGCACTTTGATCTGATACTCTGACACAACAACAAGAGCAGTCATTATTATCATTTTTTGTTCAAACAGGAACTTCTTTTGCTAAGCATGGAAGTTATATTTATTTTGCAAACGTTTTGGTGCAGACAGTAAAAAAGGGAAATTAATATGTAATTAATGCTAGGGGTCTTAATTTGCTGTAAACTGATCTTTCTCATCTTAAACATTACATTTTGAAATTATACTCAATGCATAAAAAGCTTGTGTGTTTTACTCTCAGTGTACAGGGCTTTCACTATGTTCATTCGCCCAAGTAGTCTTTTTCGGAAAATACTAAAATCAATACGACGAGTGGACTTTATAGATCTATTGGCTGAGCCCTAAAGGTCATGGTCAAAAATCAATTGCGTACACATATTCATACACATTCAAAGCGCGTGCTCATATTCTTCGCGAACGCGAACGACGCCATTTTGTTTCAAGTTGTTGACCTGCCCGTTCAATCCTATATTCAATCGACAATACACGATAACATGTGATGGAAAGTTGGAGAAGGAGACCGATAAATATTTATTCAGAGAAAGATTTGTGAACGCCTCATCACTTACTGGATTATGCCCCAAACTGCCATAAAAATATCCACAGAATCAGTCGGAATTCACAGTTAAAAATAATAAACCATGTGAGTCAATACCCTTGAATTGATGAAACGTAAAAATTTCCAGTCTTGACTTTTCTCAAAATGAAGTCCTTTTCACTTCATAAGACGTTTAGAAGTACTTGTACTTGGCTCTACGTGTTATTAGTTTTACAAAATACTCAATTTTCATATCAACTTTAAAACTATAAAACTAGAATGAACATAAAAGAGAAATTGAATCGACCGTGTCAACCGGGTGTAACTAACTGAAACTTGTACATCTATCTAGATCCAGAGAAAACGGCTAAATGTTGCAGTGTGATTGCGGCGATATCCACGTCTCCTTTACCGCGGACTTGAAAAGAATTTTTAATTGCCCTTAAAGATTTTTTGAATGCCCAAGATACACCAGAATAATATGATTTAAACAGCGTTCTCACCGCGAATACCGCAATCGATTTATCGCCCTTTAAAAAAGCATGTTTAAATATTATATTTTTGAACGTCAGTTAAGGAGCCACGATAGTGTAATGGGTAAGACAGTTTCTTCTCACCCGAACACGCGGAGTTCGAATCTGCCGTTAGAACTCTTTTTTTTTTCTTTTTCTTTTAACCCGAAGCTTTAGAATAACAAATACAGACAAAGTGTATCACAAGTGAGTCTTGAAGGCCTCGCCTCTCTTGTATTTTTTTTCCCGCGTGCAGTTTTTTATTTGTTTTTCCTATCGAAGTGGATTTTTCTGCAGAATTTTGCCAGGAACAACCCTTTTGTTGCCGTTGGGTTTTTTTTACGTGCGCTAAGTGCATGCTGCACACGGGACCTCGGTTTATCGTCTCATCCGAATGACTAGCGTCCAGACCACCACTCAAGGTCTAGTGGAAGGGGAGAAAATATCGGCGGCTGAGCCGTGATTCGAACCAGCGCACTGAGATTCTCTCGCTTCCTGAGCGGACGTGTTACCTCTAGGCCATCACTCCACTTTTATATTATAAATTATAAAAATCCAAAGACAGTTTCTGGATGAGTGGGCGTACAACAGCAGATTTGAAGCCTTCAGGAAAACAACCAGACAATAAGGAAGAATTGATGACATGAGTAATATGAGGCAACAGAACATCGATACATTCAACCAACAGAGGACGGGGCAGGGTCAAGCTCACAGAATTGGTGATTGTTTACATGTCCTTGAAACCTCCTTCCACTCTGAAACAAAACCTGAGTTAATAGTTGAAACAAGAGAATAATATATAATATCATAAAAGGTATTAGGATTTCAGAGACAGAATGTAAAATTAGCCAAATCGCTGACGACACTTCTTTATTTCTAGAAGGTAACAAAAAATATTATGAAGAACTCTTAGAAGTACTTGGGGAATTTTAAGCAATCTCAGGGTTGAGATGAATTATGGAAAAAAAACACGTGCAATGTGTGGCTGGGAAATAAATGTGATAGTAATTCTATGTTTCTGCCGAAATTGAAAATGAACTGGATTCAACCACAGTTTGACTTCCTAGGTCTCTAGTTCCCTAATGACCGACGTAAAACGGTACAATTAGATATGAAACAAAAAAACCAATTTAATGTATGGATAAAAGATATCTTACACGACAAAGAAAAGTAGGCAGATATATTTTCTAAGTGAACATAAAAAAGTAAATATTCCACATATTCCATCCTTTATGAAATTCCTGGAACTCACATGGTTGAAAAAAAATGCTGCAATCAGTCAATTAGTCCTAAATGGGAAAAAAACAGATTTATGAGGGTTTGAAGTTGAGCTGTCTTAATTTCCTAGACCGGGGCGCCAAGGGCAGTAACTGAAAGTGCATCCCAATTTTTTCTTTCTTAGGAACATATAAAAATGAGTTCAGCAGACACCGAAGAACATTTTAAGACATGTCTACATCATTCCTGGCGGGGGAGGAGGGGTGCACGGTAACCCTCTCGGCCTTTATTCATTATTCGCTTGAAGGGTATTTGCCCACTGATGGCATTCCTGCACAAGTTGTGTGTGTGTGTGTGTGTGTGTGTGTGTGTGTTGTGTGTGTGTGTGTGCACGTGTTTCGGAAGTCATTGTACTTGGGGCATTCCATTGTTTTATGAAATAGAACACATCCAAGATTCACAGCCATCTTCCAAACCTGCAAATTCAGAAAAACCGTGAAGTTCATTTGGGGTGAACCAGTTCACATTGTATGTTCAACTGTCAGCATATGCGAACCTTCAAACAAAAATCTGTTACGGAGAGATCGTTTTCTGAAGACTGTATCATGGAAAAAGCGTCGGGATAGATTCGTTTAGCTGAAATTTTGGGATATTAGACACACAGCCCTATATATGTACTTATTTACTGTATATCAGTTTCATGTTTTCATGCGAAGTGTTCTCTTTTCCACCACTGTACGGTTTCGTTATGTTAGTCACGTCATGTGCTTACTCACCCTCCTCGGAACCTTCCCCACTATTCATCTCCAGTTTTCTCCCCCCCCCCCTCCCCCATCCTTCCTCGCGTTTCATCTCCAGTTTCTCTCCCCCCCCCCCCATCCTTCCTCACTATTCATCTCCAGTTTCCCCCCCCCCCCCATCCTTCCTCACTATTCATCTCCAGTTTCTCCCCTCCCCCCCCTCCCCCCATCCTTCCTCACTATTCATCTCCAGTTTCTCCCCCCCCCCCCCCCCCATCCTTCCTCACGTTTCATCTCCAGTTTCTCTCCCCCCCCCTCCCCCCATCCTTCCTCACTATTCATCTCCAGTTTATCCCCCCCCTCCCCCCATCCTTCCTCACTATTCATCTCCAGTTTCTCCCCCCCCCTCCCCCCATCCTTCCTCACTATTCATCTCCAGTTTCTCCCCCCCCCATCCTTCCTCACTATTCATCTCCAGTTTCTCCCCTTCCCCTCCCCCCATCCTTCCTCACTATTCATCTCCAGTTTCTCTCCCCCCCCCCATCCCCCCATCCTTCCTCACTATTCATCTCCAGTTTCTCTCCCCCCCCTCCCCCCATCCTTCCTCACTATTCATCTCCAGTTTCTCCCCCCCCCCATCCTTCCTCACTATTCATCTCCAGTTTCTCCCCTTCCCCTCCCCCCATCCTTCCTCACTATTCATCTCCAGTTTCTCCCCCCCCATCCTTCCTCACTATTCATCTCCAGTTTCTCTCCCCCCCCCCCCATCCTTCCTCACTATTCATCTCCAGTTTCTCCCCCCCCCCATCCTTCCTCACTATTCATCTCCAGTTTCTCCCCTCCCCCCCCTCCCCCCATCCTTCCTCACTATTCATCTCCAGTTTCTCCCCTCCCCCCCCTCCCCCCATCCTTCCTCACTATTCATCTCCAGTTTCTCTCCCCCCCCCCCCCATCCTTCCTCACTATTCATCTCCAGTTTCTCCCCTCCCCCCATCCTTCCTCACTATTCATCTCCAGTTTCTCCCCCCCCATCCTTCCTCACTATTCATCTCCAGTTTCTCTCCCCCCCCATCCTTCCTCACTATTCATCTCCAGTTTCTCCCCCACATCCTTCCTCACTATTCATCTCCAGTTTCTCTCCCCCCCCCTCCCCCCCATCCTTCCTCACTATTCATCTCCAGTTTCTCCCCCCCCCTCCCCCCCATCCTTCCTCACTATTCATCTCCAGTTTTTCCCCCCCATCCTTCCTCACTATTCATCTCCAGTTTCTCTCCCCCCCCCCCCATCCTTCCTCACTATTCATCTCCAGTTTCTCCCCCCCATCCTTCCTCACTATTCATCTCCAGTTTCTCCCCCCCCCTCCCCCCATCCTTCCTCACGTTTCATCTCCAGTTTCTCTCCCCCCCATCCTTCCTCACGTTTCATCTCCAGTTTCTCTCCCCCCCCCTCATCCTTCCTCACGTTTCATCTCCAGTTTCTGCCCCCCCTACCCCCCCTCCCCCCATCCTTCCTCACGTTTCATCTCCAGTTTCTCCCCTCCCCCCCCCCATCCTTCCTCACGTTTCATCTCCAGTTTCTCTCCCCCCCCCCTCCCCCCATCCTTCCTCACTATTCATCTCCAGTTTCTCTCCCCCCCCCCCCTCATCCTTCCTCACGTTTCATCTCCAGTTTCTCTCCCCCCCCCCTCCCCCCATCCTTCCTCACGTTTCATCTCCAGTTTCTCTCCCCCCCCCCCCCCATCCTTCCTCACTATTCATCTCCAGTTTCTCCCCCCCATCCTTCCTCACTATTCATCTCCAGTTTCTCCCCCCCCCCTCCCCCCATCCTTCCTCACTATTCATCTCCAGTTTCTCTCCCCCCCCCCCCCATCCTTCCTCACTATTCATCTCCAGTTTCTCTCCCCCCCCCCCATCCTTCCTCACTATTCATCTCCAGTTTCTCCCCCCCCTCCCCCCATCCTTCCTCACTATTCATCTCCAGTTTCTCCCCCCCCCTCCCCCCATCCTTCCTCACTATTTATCTCCAGTTTCTCCCCCCCCCCCTCCCCCCATCCTTCCTCACGTTTCATCTCCAGTTTCTCTCCCCCCCCCCCTCCCCCCATCCTTCCTCACTATTCATCTCCAGTTTCTCTCCTCCCCCTCCCCCCATCCTTCCTCACGTTTCATCTCCAGTTTCTCCCCCCCCCCCATCCTTCCTCACTATTCATCACCAGTTTCTCCCCTCCCCCCATCCTTCTTCACTATTCACCTCCAGTTTCTCCCCCCCCCCTCCCCCCCATCCTTCCTCACTATTCATCTCCAGTTTCTCCCCCCCCCCCCCCCATCCTTCCTCACCTTTCATCTCCAGTTTCTCTCCCCCCCCCCCCCCTCATCCTTCCTCACGTTTCATCTCCAGTTTCTCCCCCCCCCCCTCATCCTTCCTCACGTTTCATCTCCAGTTTCTCTCCCCCCCCCCCTCATCCTTCCTCACGTTTCATCTCCAGTTTCTCTCCCCCCCCCCTCATCCTTCCTCACGTTTCATCTCCAGTTTCTCTCCCCCCCCATCCTTCCTCACGTTTCATCTCCAGTTTCTCTCCCCCCCCCCCCTCATCCTTCCTCACGTTTCATCTCCAGTTTCTCCTTTCATCGTTCTTTGCTCCCCTTTCACATTTTCAATCGTCCAGTATTACAAACAGTGAACTGACGTTTAATTCAAGAACCCCAACATCCCCAACACACACACACACACACACGCACACACACACACACACACACAAACACACACACACACACACACACACACACACACACACACACACACACACACACACACACACACACACACACACACACAGCGTGTCATTATTGACTGAGCGCAGTTTATGTCAGGTTTCTGAAATAAAGCATGAAAAATATAACCGAGCAAGTAGTATACCTTCACACACACAACGCAATTGCGTTTGTTTTCATTTTCTGTTTCTTATACGCCTCTATCGCTCAACGTACGTAGTGTTGAACTTATTATGGGTAACATGCACAGTCAGAAAGTGTTGAGAATACTAGACTGCGCAGAAACTTCTCATCACACACACACACACACACACACACACACACACACACACACACACACACACACACACACACACACACACACACACGAATCTTCATGTTGTAAAAGGTCTGCTGATTCTTTGCTTTCTTTTCCATTTGTCCTGGGATGCCCGTTGTTGTAGTGGTGACTGTGGCTGATGAGCGTAACATGGGGTGCCCCTTGGTCCCGGGTCTTCCTGGCTCAGTTGGCACAGGCGTGGAGAATGCTGTATCTCGGTCAATGGTGGACAGTCAAATGACACAGGTCGCGATTCGTCACCCTTATTTCACCAGTCTTGCTTCCTTCGCTTGTTTATCTGCGTTTGTAATACATCATATGTTTGTATGCCCGTCTGTCCGTTTGACGCAATTAATCGAAATCTTATTTGTCCTGTTTTGCTTAAAAATCGAGTTAATGGCAAATTATACGAAAGTATTGATTAAAAGCATGCACAATCATGTTAAATCAAAAGTCAGCTATGGTATTAATTCTACGGATTAAGACAGATTTCACATCTATAGTCCCATATCATTTTCTATCTTTATAAACGACCTCTCGTTTTGAAGTGATCAAGAACGGTGACATCGAGGTACTGTTTTTGTGATATCTTGAATTAATCATTGTGTTTTTTTCTGGCGATGTAGTTTTGCTTTCAGAAACGGTAGTGGGATTGCAGACTCAATTAAGCAAGGCTTCGACTTCTCTTGCCTTAAAAATCATAACGTCTAAAAGTAACAGTGTTGTGTTTCGAAGGGGTGGTAATTTGGGTTCGAGGGAAAGATGGTTGTACGATGGTGTGGTAATGCCAAAGGTAAATGTCTGAAAGTACTTGGGAATCATTTTCACCAAATGTGTAAGTTTTGTTGCTGTTTGTGAAGATCTCGCTAGCGGGGCCAAACGTGCTTTACTATGTATCATGTTACTAAACGTGCTTTACTATGTATCATAATAGTGGTCAGGTCAGGTCATTAGATTTGCTACTGGTAACCTGTAATCCAGTACAACCTGTTCAGGGTCGGGTTGCCGGCGACTAAACCGGCACTCCCACCGCTCCCTTCCGGGACTGGTGAGGCGGGTGGCTAGACACCCTTATGGAATTAAAAACGAGATCCATAAAAGGGCGTCGGCTCAGGAGAGCCACCGACGGCCATCTAGCTCCACCGTGCTGTCTGCATGCCACACGCAGTTGGCCCCCGGCGTGTGTCTACCCATGCATGCGAAGTCTGGATCCGGCAGAATCTGCGGAAGAAACCTGTCGGTTCAACGGAGAGGAAGGCGGTTACAGCAACGCACTGTGGAGTGCAGAGAGCAAGATGAGACACCGAAAGGATATCTTGGTCATCCACTGCATCCGTGCTCATCCTCCAGTCGTCTCGACTTAGTCTTGCTACTGGAAATTGGTGGACCCGGACAGGCAAGATGTACGTGTGACAAAGACCATGTGCGGCGCCGAGTGTTGGACAGACCATCGCCTTGTAGTCTCGAAACTGAATATTCGAATCCAGCCCAAGAGACGCCCCAAGGCCAGAAGGCTCCAAAATGGCTCAACATCGCTAAGCTGAAAAACATCACCATCAAACAGACCTTTGTGGAGCTGCTGGAAGATCCTGTGGAATCCGCCTCTCTGGCCAACCAGAATGTGGAGTCTGACTGGAGGACCCTGCGCGAGCTGATCTGTAGTACAGCTTCAGAGACCCTGGGACCCATGACCAGAAAGCACAAAGACTGGTTTGATGAAAACTGTGATGAAATCAAGCAGCTTCTGGATGAGAAACGCCGTCTGCATCAAGCCTACCTGAGCAACCCAAAGTCCACATCAAAAAAGGATGCATACAATGCCATCCGCAGGACTGTTCAGCAAAAGTTACGTCAGATGCAGGATAAGTGGCTGAGTGACAAAGCTGATGGTACCAGGGATATGCTGACAGACACGATATGAAGAGGTTCTATGATGCCTTAAAAGAAGTCTACGGCCCCACATCCTCAGGATCATCCCCCCTCCTCAGTGCAGATGGGAATACCTTGATCACTGAGAGGGAGAAAATTCTCTAACGCTGGGCTGAGCACAACAGTGTCTTAAATCGCCCTTCCTCCATAAATGAAGCCATAGACCGTCTCCCACAAGTCCCCATCAACGAAGCACTGGATGATCCGCCAACACTTCTTGAGACCCAGAAAGCATTCCGTCTGCTATCCAGTGGCAAAGCACCTGGCTCAGACTCCATACCAGCAGAGGTCTACAAGGATGGAGGCACTGTGCTGACTGAGAAGCTCCATCAGCTGTACTCACTCATGTGGAAAGAAGAGACGATCCTCCAGGATTTCAAAGATGCATCTATCATTCACTTGTACAAGCGAAAGGGGAACCGGCAAGCCTGTGATAACCATCGGGGCATTTCCTTGCTCTCCATCGCAGGCAAGATACTTGCCAGGATCCTACTAAACCGCCTCACAGCACACCTTGACCAAGGTCATTTGCCTGAGAGCCAATGTGGATTCCGGAAAGAGCGCGGAACCACCGACATGGTGTTTGCTGCAAGGCAGCTGCAAGAGAAATGTCAGGAGCAAAATGCTGATCTGTTCTCCACCTATGTCGACCTCACTAAGGCCTTCGACACCGTGAGTAGAGAGGGACTGTGGAAGATCATGGCCAAGTACGGATGCCCTCAGAAATTTATTTCCTTAGTCAACCAATTCCATGAAGGTATGCAGGCTCGAGTCCAGGACAATGGCGAAACATCTGCTCCTTTTCCTGTCACAAATGGTGTCAAGCAAGGCTGCGTCCTGGCGCCAACACTGTTCAGCCTCATGTTCTCTGCAATGCTTACTGATGCCTTCATAGATGGCAATGTTGGAATCGGCCTAAAGTACCGAACAGATGGCAAGCTGTTTAACCTCAGAAGGCTTCAAGCAAAAACGAAGGTCGTGACAGACATCATCAGAGACTTTTTGTTTGCTGATGATTGTGCCCTCAATGCTGGATCTGAAGCTGACATGCAACTCAGCGTCGACAAGTTTGCCACTGCCAGCAGGAACTTCGGCCTTATCATCAGCACGAGGAAAACTGAAGTTCTTCATCAGCCAGCCCCAGGGAAACCCCACGTTGAGCCCAACATCACAGTCAACGGTCAGAGACTCAGTGCGGTGGAGCGGTTCACATACCTTGGCAGCACACTGTCACGAAATGCGACCATCGACGATGAAGTGAACGTCAGGATTGCAAGAGCAAGCGCAACTTTTTGTAGACCCTATGCAAATGTCTGGAACAGAAGAGGCATTTGTCTTGAGACCAAGCTAAAGGTCTACAGAGCAGTAGTTCTCCCCACACTACTGTACGCCTGCGAAACTTGGACAGTGTACCGACATGCCAAGAAGCTGAACCATTCCACACAACATGCCTCAGGAAGCTACTGAACATCAAGTGGCAAGACAGGACCCCTGACACGGAGGTGCTTGCAAAAGCCACCCTTCCCAGCATCTTCACCATCCTGATGCAGTCCCAGCTTCGCTGGGCTGGACACGTGGCGCGCATGCCAGACCATCGGCTGCCCAAAAGGCTCTTCTATGGCGAGCTGCAACAAGGGAAGAGATCACACGGAGGTCAGAAGAAGCGCTTCAGAGATGCTCTGAAAGTCTCTCTGAAAGCGTTTGATACCAACCCTGACTCCTGGGAGGAATCTGCAGTGGACCGTGACAAATGGCGCGCTGCTGTGCACAAAGGCGCCAAGTTGTGCGAGACCACAGGACTGCTGCAGCTGTTCAGAAGAGGCAGGCCAGAAAGTCACGGGCAAACAAGCTCCCTGACAATGATATGCCTGTCTTTGTCTGCCCCAACTGTCAGCGAACATTTCGTGCGCAGATTGGACTATTCAGCCATCTGCGCATTCACAGATAGATTCATGAGCATCCCCCCCCCCACCACCCTCCTCCCATCCCCTAGCTGGATGACAACGATGGTCATCATCGATCTCGATGGACACACACCACCCACCACCACCACCACCACCACTATGTATCATGTAAAATCTGTACTTAATAAAACCTAATTTGAATTGCCCATCAGACTTGTTAACTTTGGGGTCTAACCAGTACGGCTGAGAAATATGGAGTCTGGATAAAGCAGTGTTGCACTTTGAAGTCTGCTATAAAAAAAAAAATTTGGTCGTTGATATGTGAATTCCAAATAATCTGGTAAGGTGAAGCGAACAGTCCTATTGTGAATGTGAATTCTTGTATTAGGTGCATACGATACTAGCAAAGAGCGATGCAAATGGAAAGTTTTAGTCTACTTTATAAACCTTACTAAGTGTTATTCAATTTAGAAGTAAGGAATTAAAAGAATTAGATATCAAACGTGGTCGTTTGTTTCAATATGGTTTTGGACATGTGTGGTCGTCACATCTATGTGTCATGAAATTAATTATGTAAATGCTTTCTGACAACGTTTAATAGACTGCAGGTGGCTGGACTGGAATGATTGTATTCACGGACATAACAGATCTAATATGCACAGAAGGTTTTTTTTAATTTTGCATGATGCAAAACCATACATGCGCGCAAATCTGGACATACATGTGACATATGTTTAGGATCGGCATCCGTGATTTGACTGTATATCTGTTAAGATCTTTAAAAGTTACACATTCTGGTTTGATGTACCCCACGTATAAACAATCCAAGGATTTTGTTCATTTTGTTCTTAGTTGCGAAGCACTTAAATGTATCAGGGAAACATATTCAGCCCTGATATTGTTTATGCCCTTGCCTCTATAAATCTGCTTAACTGTAATCATGAACTGATGGTAGCATTGTTAAAATATATATCTGTGTATCTTTACAAAGCATTTTGATACAGAGAACTTGCCGCTTCTTAAATACCCCCGAAAACGGAGTATGGCTGCCTAAATGGCGGGGTAAAAACGGTCATACACGTAAAAGTCCACTCGTGTACATACGAGTGAACGTGGGAGTTGCAGCCCACGAACGAAGGAGAAGAAGAAGACTTCTATTCTTCAATCTTCTTGATTATTATCCTATGGTTAAAACTGATAATAAGTTGTTCACACACCCCTTTCCGAGGCGCCAATGCCTGAAGTAAATAATCCTTTCGTGTCTTGATTTTTAGTCTTGACTCTGTCTGTCTTTTCCACTCACATTTCACTTTTGACTACAATGCTTCGCCATACCCATACCAACACACTTACCCGTGTACAGAAGCAGCATTCATCGTCATTCAGTCTCAGGACGTGCCGCTTGGTGAGTACTCCATTCTGTATACGTTCGTACTGTGTGTATATTTGTAGCATATCCTGACTACGTGTCTGTCTGCGCGCGCGCGCGCGCGCGCGTGTGTGTGTGTGTGTGTGTTTAGTTTGTTTTCTATTTTCTCTTGTTCAAATTATGCTTGTATGGTTATTGAGTGCATATACAAGTAACTTATGTGGGGGTGGGAGGGTGGGGGTGGAAGAGGGTGTGTGAATAGACTACGGACTGTATTGAATTGAATGAATGTGAAGTGAGAGAGTGAAGTAGATATATAAATACTGATCTGAAAAAAAGACGTCTATGTGCATGTGCATTTCTGAATTATTTCAACTCTGTGGTATGACAGTGTCTTCAGCTTTAAAACATCAAAGCCTCTCTCTCTCTCTCTCTCTCTCTCTCTCTCTCTCTCTCTCTCTCTCTCTCTCTCTCTCTCTCATTGTGCTTCTGTTTATTTTTCTGTCTCTCCGTTCAAGCGCATGTCTGCTTTCGCCCAGAATTATGCACACGCTCATGCACGCACGCAAGCACGCACGCGTATACACTTACATTTGATATAGGGCCATTCAGGTAATTAATTTTGAACATGTTGAAAATATAAGGACCCCAGTTTACCAGACAGTCGGGCGATGGAATGTGTTCTAATTTGATTCTTCCTGGTGTACCACAACAAACATTTTGAGTAGAATCTTTGGTCGGTAAGTACTTTAATGGTTTTCATCTTGTGTAAAACTAGTTGTCAGGAAAGCTGAAGCCTTCCATGTGTAACTCCGAACCCACGAGAGGTTTCCGTAGCGTGTGGAATTGCAGCCCAGTACAGTGTTGTTAACAGGAGTGTATCCACTATTGGTGACATGAGCAGGACGCTCAGGATACAGGTGTGTGCCTGGTTTGCTAACATCTCTTACCGTGGTTTGTCATAGCTCTGCTCATCGAGGACTGAACTTCAAGCTGTCCCCTCTTCTTCGTGCTATCCTGCGTCTATATTGCGAAAACGACACTGATTTACAGTGCCCAATATCTCTTCCGCAAGCCAACCTTACCCCTATCTATCTATCTATCTATCTATCTCTCTCTCTCTCTCTCTCTCTCTCTCTCTCTCTCTCTATGTATATGTATATATATATATATATATATATATATATAAAGAAAAAACAAAGAAAGAAAAAGAAGAAAGGTTAACCAGTGGAGCAAGTCATTTGACAGGTTTATTATTAGACTTTTTTTCTTTCCTGTATACAGCAGAGTGTGCCAGAACATCGTATTTGTCACAGAAACAAGCATCAAAGCAGTCAGGTGTACCAGGACAGCTTCAGAATGCCCCGTGAGTCAGCACCACTGCCCAGTGGTCCGTCCCCCTCCCCCCACCCCCCACCCTGTCAGTTCACTTTGAAGGTGGTGTCTGACCGTGCGGTGTGATCCATGTACGCTGCACCACATCTGCTTCAGTAAAGAAGTTAAAAAAAAAAATTAAAAAAGAATTTAAAAAAAAGAAAAAAAAAAGAGCAGACGCTTGAACTAAACCCAGCGCGCCAGCCTTGAAGTATCATTTGTGAAGGACAAAGAAATTTCAGTGAGGAGAAAACTGATAACAAACCACACTGCTGTGAAATGGGGGGGGGGGGGGGGGTCCAAGCCAATAATGGAAGGTAAAAAAGAATGAGCACTGTATATCATGACGGATGTGTGTATTTATATGTGTACGTATATGAGTTTATAAAAAAAAAAGAAGAAATATCAGTGAAACTGACCGTGAAAGCAATTGAAGTAATTCCTGTTCAAGAAAATCACCCAAGTCAGAAACTAAAAATACGAAACTTTAAAAAGAAGATGCAAGATTATCATCCTATGTTGGCGTCAATTCCCCGCTTAACTTAAATAAACAACAGAAAGTAAAATCAGTTTGAAAGATATTTCATCGACTGAGAAAGAAAAGGAAACAGCAAATGGTCAGAAACGAAAGGCAAATAGGCCATGCAGGTCCAGGATAGAATGAGGGTTCAAACCTCCAAAGAACCTCAAATGAAAACTGGGGAGAATGAAAACTTCACGCATCATCTGTCAAGAGAACGCACGTGAAGAAAACGGCCATCGGCATGTAGGGAGGTGCGTGTGGGGACTGGGCACATGACATCCCCGACAGTTCATGTGTGTGTGTGTGTGTGTGTGTGTGTGGAGGAGGAGGAGGAATTTTGTTTAATGTCCCGTCACACATATCGGTGATTGAAGACATATTGTTGAAGTATTTATGTATACATTTGAGTGTTATTGGTTAGAAGGGGTGGGAGATGTGAATGAATGTGTGTGTGTGTGTGTGTGTGTGTGTGTTTACTTTTTTACCATGTGTGTGTGTGTGTTTACCTTTTTACATTAGGTCAGGTCAGGTCATTAGATCTGCTACGGGTAACCTGTAATCCAGTACAACCTGTTCAGGGTCGGGTTGCCGGCGACTAAACCGGCACTCCCACTGCTCCCTTCCGGGACTGGTGAGGCGGGTGGCTAGACACCCTTATGGAGATCCATAAAAGGGCGTCGGCTCAGGAGAGCCACCGACGGCCATCTAGCTCCACTGTGCTGTGTGCATGCCACACGCAGTTGGCCCCCGGCGTGTGTCTACCCATGCATGCGAAGTCTGGATCCGGCAGAATCTGCGGAAGAAACCTGTCGGTTCAACGGAGAGGAAGGCGGTTACAGCAACGCACTGTGGAGTGCAGAGAGCAAGATGAGACACCGAAAGGATGTCTTGGTCATCCACTGCATCCGTGCTCATCCTCCAGTCGTCTCGACTTAGTCTTGCTACTGGAAATCGGTGGACCCGGACGAGAGAGTGAGGTCGACGTTGCGCAACTCCTCTTCACTTTAAACAAACTCATCGCGCAAGTCATCAGTCATCCAAAATGACCTTTCATCCTTCATCATTTCATCACCCCCAAGTCCTGTGGCGGCAGGCGAGCGACGAAACGACAGGTGTGGGTACACTGGCAGTCGCAGCCGCAGACCTGCACGCAGGCGGCTCAGGCCATAGGGTCGTTCTTCGTCGACAGGAGCAGCGATGGAGCTCGGCAGCCGTCTGAGCGTCTGAGCAGCCCTCTTTAGGAATGCACTGCTCACCTCCTTGGCATGAGGAAGGGGCTAGAAAAGGTGCCCTAAAAATTGCCTGCTCCATATCACCCTGGCCAGCATACCGCGGCTGGCGGGGACCCTACATCAGCGGTCGAAACAAAGAAAAAGAAAAGAAAAAAACAAGGATCGTTCCTCTCACCATTGGTGCTTGGAACATAAGGACTCTCCTGGACAGAGATAACGCGGACAGACCCCATAGGAGAACGGCACTAGTTGCATCCGAACTCGCCAGATACAACATTGACATCGCAGCCTTGAGTGAGACTCGGCTTACAGGCGAAGGCGAGCTCTGTGAACGGGGATCTGGTTACACCTTCTTCTGGAGTGGACGAGGAAGCGAAGAGCGACGTGAGGCTGGCGTTGGTTTTGCAGTAAAAACAGCACTTGTCAGCAAGCTATCTGGAATCCCAAAGGGAGTCAACGATAGGCTTATGACCATGAAACTCCCACTGGCATCTGGTCAGAAGCACCTCACTATTGTCAGTGCCTACGCCCCAACCATGACCAACCCGGAAGAAGTGAAGGCGAAGTTCTACGAGGACCTTCACTCTGTCATTGCTGCTATCCCTAAAGCAGACAAGCTCATCATTCTTGGGGACTTCAATGCTAGAGTTGGCTCTGACTACATCTCCTGGGATGGAGTGATTGGAAAGCACGGTGTGGGCCACTGCAACCCAAATGGATTGCTTTTGCTTCAGACTTGTGCAGAGCATGAACTGCTGATAACCAACACAGTTTTCTGCCTCCCTACCCGTAACAGGACGTCATGGATGCACGCTCGCTCAAAGCATTGGCATCTCATCGATTACGTCATCGTCAGGAAAAGGGATAGGCAAGATGTACGTGTAACAAAGACCATGTGCGGCGCCGAGTGTTGGACAGACCATCGCATTGTAGTCTCGAAGCTGAATATTCGAATCCAGCCCAAGAGACGCCCCCAAGGCCAGAAGGCTCCAAAACGGCTCAACATCGCTAAGCTGAATAACATCACCATCAAACAGTCCTTTGTGGAGCTGCTGTAAGATCGTCTGGAATCCGCCTCTCTGGACAACCAGAATGTGGAGTCTGACTGGAGGACCCTGCGTGAGCTGATCTATAGTACAGCTTCAGAGACCCTGGGACCCATGACCAGAAAGCACAAAGACTGGTTTGATGAAAACTGTGATGAAATCAAGCAGCTTCTGGATGAGAAACGCTGTCTGCATCAAGCCTACCTGAGCAACCCAAAGTCCACATCAAAAAAGGATGCATACGATACCATCCGCAGGACTGTTCAGCAAAAGTTACGCCAGATGCATGATAAGTGGCTGAGTGACAAAGCTGATGAGATCCAGGGATATGCTGACAGGCATGATATGAAGAGGTTCTATGATGCCTTAAAAGAAGTCTACGGCCCCACATCCTCAGGATCATCCCCCCTCCTCAGTGCAGATGGGAATACCTTGATCACTGAGAAGGAAAAAATTCTCGAACGCTGGGCTGAGCACTTCAACAGTGTCTTAAATCGCCCTTCCTCCATAAATGATGAAGCCATTGACCGTCTCCCACAAGACCCCATCAACGAAGCACTGGACGATCCGCCAACACTTCTTGAGACCCAGAAAGCAATCCGTCTGCTATCCAGTGGCAAAGTACCTGGCTCAGATTCCATACCAGCAGAGGTCTACAAGGATGGAGGCTCTGTGCTGACTGAGAAGCTCCATCAGCTGTACTCACTCATGTGGAAAGAAGAGACGATCCCCCAGGATTTCAAAGATGCATCTATCATTCACTTGTACAAGCGAAAGGGGAACCGGCAAGCCTGTGATAACCATCGGGGCATTTCCTTGCTCTCCATCGCAGGCAAGATACTTGCCAGGATCCTACTAAACCGCCTCACAGCACACCTTGACCAAGGTCATTTGCCTGAGAGCCAATGTGGATTCCGGAAAGAGTGCGGAACCACCGACATGGTGTTTGCTGCAAGGCAGCTGCAAGAGAAATGTCAGGAGCAAAATGCTGATCTGTTCTCCACCTATGTCGACCTCACTAAGGCCTTCGACACCGTGAGTAGAGAGGGACTGTGGAAGATCATGGCCAAGTACGGATGCCCTCGGAAATTTATTTCCTTGGTCAGCCAATTCCATGAAGGTATGCAGGCTTGAGTCCAGGACAATGGCGAAACATCTGCTCCTTTTCCTGTCACAAATGGTGTCAAGCAAGGCTGCGTCCTGGCTCCAACGCTGTTCAGCCTCATGTTCTCTGCAATGCTTACTGATGCCTTCAGAGATGGCGATGTTGGAATCGGCCTAAAGTACCGAACAGATGGAAAGTTGTTTAACCTCAGAAGGCTTCAAGCAAAAACGAAGGTCGTGACAGACATCATCAGAGACTTTTTGTTTGCTGATGATTGTGCCCTCAACGCTGGATCTGAAGCTGACATGCAACTCAGTGTCGACAAGTTTGCCACTGCCAGCAGGAACTTCGGCCTTACCATCAGCACGAGGAAAACAGAAGTTCTCCATCAGCCAGCCCCAGGGAAACCCTACGTTGAGCCCAACATCACAGTCAACGGTCAGAGAGCAAGCGCAACTTTTGGCAGACTCAATGCAAATGTCTGGAACAGAAGAGGCATTAGTCTTGAGACCAAGCTAAAGGTCTACAGAGCAGTAGTTCTCCCCACACTACTGTACGCCTGCGAAACTTGGACAGTGTACCAACGACATGCCAAGAAGCTGAACCACTTCCACACAACATGCCTCAGGAAGCTACTGAACATCAAGTGGCAAGACAGGACCCCAGATACAGAGGTGCTCGCAAAAGCCACCCTTCCCAGCATCTTCACCATCCTGATGCAGTCCCAGCTTCGCTGGGCTGGACACGTGGCGCGCATGCCAGACCATCGGCTGCCCAAAAGGCTCTTCTATGGCGAGCTGCAACAAGGGAAGAGATCACACGGAGGTCAGAAGAAGCGCTTCAGAGATACTCTGAAAGTCTCTCTTAAAGCGTTTGATATCAGCCCTGACTCCTGGGAGGAATCTGCAGTGGACCGTGACAAATGGCGCGCTGCTGTGCACAAAGGCGCCAAGTTGTGCGAGGGCAACAGGACTGCTGCAGCTGTTCAGAAGAGGCAGGCCAGAAAGTCACGGGCAAACAAGCTCCCTGACAATGATATGCCTGTCTTTGTCTGCCCCAACTGTCAGCGAACATTTCGTGCGCAGATTGGACTATTTAGCCATCTGCGCATTCATAGATAGATTCATGAGCATCCTCCCCCCCACCCCACCACCACCCTCCCCCCATCCCCCAGCTGGATGACAACGATGGTCATCATCGATCTCGATGGACACACCACTACCTTTTTACACTTGGAGATTAGCCCTGGAGATAAACTGGTTGATGGTGTGGAGAGTATCCACAGGTCCGGGCAGCCTGAAGCATAGGATGGTGGACGTCGGCCCGATCTCCTCCTTCACAACACAGCTCTCTGCGCAGAGTCTTGGGAAATATCCCGGTTCAGTGGCCTGGTTTCCTTCTACACATGGGTTCGGAGGGGAAGGCACAACACGAGACCGTTTGTATGAATGGCTGTTTAACCTCACGTATCACGTCTGAAGGAGGAAGGCCATGATGTGCTGTGGTCTGAACAGTCAATGGTCAGCTGGCCTGTGGCTGGGATGGTTGGAAGGGAGTTCATGATGGTCTTCAGCTTTATTCCTGACCAGTTTCCGTGCCCAAGTTTTGCCACTTTGCCTGCATCCATGTTTTGCTGTAGGTCAGTGGGACACATGGTGCTGCTCAGCGTAGGTCTGTGGGACACATGGTGCTGCTCAGCGTAGGTCTGTGGGACACATGGTGCTGCTTAGCGTAGGTCTGTGGGACACATGGTGCTGCTCAGCGTAGGTCTGTGGGACACATGGTGCTGCTCAGCATAGGCCTGTGGGACACATGGTGCTGCTCAGCGTAGGTCTGTGGGACACATGGTGCTGCTCAGCTTAGGTCTGTGGTACACAGGGTGCTGCTCAGCGTAGGTCTGTGGGACACATGGTGCTGCTCAGCGTAGGTCTGTGGGACACATGGTGCTGCTCAGCGTAGGTCTGGGACACATGGTGCTGCTCAGCGTAGGTCTGTGGGACACATGGTGCTGCTCAGCGTAGGTCTGTGGGACACATGGTGCTGCTCAGCGTAGGTCTGTGGGACACATGGTGCTGCTCAGCGCTCACCCGGCTGTGGAAGTGGTGGAAGCGGTTGCCTCAATGACTGGTTTAGCGTCACGAAGCTCCATATGGGTATCCCTGTTGCTCGTGCGGCTTGCGATGTCTGCTGCGTGGATCAGAGCCTCCAGTAGCTGGTGCAGTGGATGTTTGCATGCTGACTGCGTTGTCCATTCAAATACTGGATGTCAACCATTTTACAAACGGAGACAGCATTTGATACTAACTGAGATTACGGGGTCAGCGAATACCTGTGGAGTTGCCATTAAATGCAAGCGAGGCTCTGTGTGTGTTAATTTATTGATTAATTATCTCGTTTGTGGTTTATTTGTTCTTGTTTGTATCAGACTCTCTCTATCTCTCTCTCTCTCTCTCTCTCTCTCTCTCTCTGTGTGTGTGTGTGTGTGTGTGTGTGTGTGTGTGTGTGTGTGTGTGTGTGTGTGTCCGTCTGTCTGTGTATTTGTGTGTGTGTGTGTGTGTGTACGTGCGCGTGTGTGTGCGTGTGTGTAGTGCGTGCGTGTGTGTTTGTGTGTGTGTGTGTGTCTGTGTGTGTCTGTGTAACAGAGAGAGGGGGTGGGGCGGAGGGGGCAGACGGGAATAGGGGAGATGGTGTGTGGTGGGCTTGGTGGCGGGGATTTGGGGAGGGGGGTGTCTTCTGAGTTTTCCATGTTTGTCCCAGGCAGGAGACTTGTAAACACATTTACAGCATAAAGTAGTAGGCGTAATTACATTCCGATCTGAAGGCTCATTCAACCAGCTTGTCAAGAGATACTACCTTCAAACACCTACAAAATTAGATGACAGTAAAAACTATATTGCACAGGGATTAAACGATTAAAAACAGGTTAATTATTTTCAGACTGAATGTCTAAAGAGAGTAGCTTCAAATATAATCCCCGACACAGGTGTAACAAATGATATTCAAAGCTTACATTTAAGATCAGTGGTATCATGTTAACAAAAACGTACATTGGTGAACAGTTCATTATCCATTCCTTCTCGTTGTTGGTTAAAACAAGCAGAACACGTGTTCCATGGGCGTCAGTGCTTTTGGCACTTGTCCTGGTTAGGGAGATTGATGTCGAAGGAAAATATCATAATAACATCATGCATCATGTTCAAACAGACCGTATGAAGTGGTAGGCGTATCTATATGCCTGACCTCAATGATTGGGCTTTATAATTCAATCAGCTCGAAAAGAGATAATACCCATAAAAGTTCAGTACAGTTGTGGTAAGTTTTCAAAGTTCAGTGAAACATCGTTTCGCTCTCTCTCTCTCTCTCTCTCTCTCTCTCTCTCTCTCTCTCTTTCTCGATTGTGGTTACATTTGTTCTTCTTGCATGGTTTTTAGCAAAGAGGTATGTGCAAAATTATATTCTACACGTACACATTGGACTAAAAATGAAAATTCTCGAGTCTCTGAGTCTGTCAACCTGTTTGTCTGTCTGTCTGTCTGTCTGACATACTCTAGCTTTGTCTCCCTGTTTGTCTGTATTCCTTCCCCCCCCCCCTCTCTCTCTCTCTCTCTCTTTCCAGTGACAGAGGCTATGGCCTAATCTGTGAAAAGCATATCACACTTGCACCTCTCTCTCTCTCTCTCTCTCTCTCTACCTCTCTCTCTCTCTCTCTCTCTCTCTCTCTCTCTCTCTCTCTCTCTCTCTCGTGTTACTGTAACTGATGTCGATTAACAGGGACAGGTTGGAAGAATGGGCCATGCTTAAAATCTCAATCCTTGAATAAAAAACGTTTTGAGTTCTGAGTTCCGAGTTCTTTACCAGCACTCTAACTGATATTATAACAATTTTCTTGCTGCTGATATGTTTATTCAGATTGTACCTATACCCCTTCTGACACCCCCCCTTCCCCCAAACCCCCGACCGCACCCAGACCCTGACCCCCAACCCCACCCCTCCACACACACACACACACACACACACACACACACACATCCTTCCGATGTATTTGTATAATGGCCTGAGGCCGATGAACAGTAAACCCTTTGTCCTGTCATCTGTGTGTGCGTGTGTGTGTGTGTGTGTGTGTGTGTACTGACTTTAAATGACACATGTCCCCAACAGAACGTGTGTGAAAAAACAAGGACCGTGCACAAGATGGTGGAAAAGTCAGCACGAGGCAATTGGAGCAACTGGCTGGAGTTCCTCTTCTCCACTGTCGGCTGTCTGGTGGGTCTGGGTAACGTCTGGAGGTTCCCCTACGTCTGCTACACAAACGGCGGAGGTACTCCTCCTCCTCCTCCACATCATCATCATCTAGTTATCGTCGTTGTCACTGGTGTCATCATCGTCTTTAGCGTCGTTGTATCATTGTCGTGGTCGCTGTTATTCCCGTGAATATCATGATTGTCACTATCATTGGACCTGTCTTACTCTGCTTGCCGGTGGCGACGTCATAGTCACCATTATTTAAATTGACATCGTCACGATTATTAGTTAAGGTCACACTCTAATCCGGAACATTTAAATTGCTGCAAGTGAACTGACAGCAGTGGTACATTGGCTTACTAGATTGGATACAGTGGTGTGCTGGCATTAGGTAATGGTACGTTGGTACAGTGGTATGCTGGCATTAGGTTATGGCACGTTGGTACAGTGGTATGCTGGCATTAGATAATGGTACGCTGGTACAGTGGTATGCTGGCATTAGGTAATGGTACGTTGGTACAGTGGTATGCTGGCATTAGGTAATGGTACGCTGGTACAGTGGTATGCTGGCATTAGGTAATGGTACGTTGGTACAGTGGTATGCTGGCATTACGTAATGGTACGTTGGTACAGTGGTATGCTGGCATTAGGTTGGTACAGTGGTATGCTGGCATAACATAATGGTACGTTAGTACAGTGGTATGCTGACATAACGTAATGGTACGTTGGTACAGTGGTATGCTGGCATTAGGTAATGGTACGTTGGTACAGTGGTATGCTGGCATAACATAATGGTACGTTGGTACAGTGGTATGCTTACATAACGTAATGGTACGTTGGTACAGTGGTATGCTGGCATTAGGTAATGGTACGTTGGTACAGTGGTATGCTGGTATTAGGTTATGACACGTTGGTACAGTACTATGCTGGCATAACATAATGGTACGTTGGTACAGTTGTATGCTGGCATAACGTAATGGTACGTTGGTACAATGGTATGCTGGCATAACGTAATGGTACGTTGGTACAGTGGTATGCTGGCATTAGGTTATGGTACGTTGGTAAAGTGGTATGCTATCATAACGTAATGGTACGTGGGTACAGTGGTAAGATGGCATAACGTAATGGTACGTTGGTACAGTGGTATGTTGGCATAACGTAATGGTACGTTGGTACAATGGTATGCTCGCATTAGGTAATGGTACGTTGGTACAGTGGTATGCTGGCATTAGGTTATGGCATGTTGGTACAGTGGTATGCTGGCATAACATAATGGTACGTGGGTACAGTGGTATGCTGACATAACGTAATGGTACGTAGGTACAGTGGTATGCTGACATAACGTAATGGTACGTGGGTACAGTGGTAAGCTGGCATTAGGTAATGGTACGTTGCTACAGTGGTATGCTCGCATTAGGTAATGGTACGTTGGTACAGTGGTATGCTGGCATAACATAATAGTACGTTGGTACAGTGGTATGCTTGCTTTAGGTAATGGTACGCTGGTACAGCGGTATGCTGGTATTAGGTAATGGTACGTTGGTACAGTGGTAAGCTGGCATTAGGTAATGGTACGTTGGTACAGTGGTAAGCTGGCATTAGGTAATGGTACGTTGGTACAGTTGTATGCTATCATAACGTAATGGTACGTTGGTACAGTGGTATGCTGGCATTAGGTAATGGTACGTGGGTACAGTGGTATGCTATCATAACGTAATGGTACGTTGGTACAGTGGTATGCTATGATAACGTAACGGTACGTTGGTACAGTGGTATGCTGGCATTAGGTAATGGTACGTTGGTACAGTGGTATGCTGGCATTAGGTAATGGTACGCTGGTACAGTGGTATGCTGGCATTAGGTAATGGTACGCTGGTACAGTGGTATGCTGGCATTAGGTAATGGTACGCTGGTACAGTGGTATGCTGGCATTAGGTAATGGAACTTTGGTACAGTGGTATGCTGGCATTAGGGAATGGTACGCTGGTACAGTGGTATGCTGGCATTAGGTAATGGTACGTTGGTACAGTGGTATGCTGGCATTAGGTTATGGCACGTTGGTACAGTGGTATGTTGGCATAACATAATGGTACGTTAGTACAGTGGTATGCTGACATAACGTAATGGTACGTTGGTACAGTGGTATGCTGGCATTAGGTAATGGTACGTTGGTACAGTGGTATGCTGGCATAACATAACGGTACGTTGGTACAGTGGTATGCTGACATAACGTAATGGTACGTTGGTACAATGGTATGCTGGCATTAGGTAATGGTACGTTGGTACAGTGGTATGCTGGCATTAGGTTATGGCACGTTGGTACAGTACTATGCTGGCATAACATAATGGTACGTTGGTACAGTGGTATGCTGGCATAACGTAATGGTACGTTGGTACAATGGTATGCTGGCATTAGGTTATGGTACGTTGGTAAAGTGGTATGCTATCATAACGTAATGGTACATGGGTACAGTGGTAAGATGGCATAACGTAATGGTACGTTGGTACAGTGGTATGTTGGCATAACGTAATGGTACGTTGGTACAATGGTATGCTCGCATTAGGTAATGGTACGTTGGTACAGTGGTATGCTGGCATTAGGTTATGGCATGTTGGTACAGTGGTATGCTGGCATAACATTATGGTACGTTGGTACAGTGGTATGCTGGCATTAGGTTATGGCATGTTGGTACAGTGGTATGCTGGCATAACATAATGGTACGTTGGTACAGTGGTATGCTGACATAACGTAATGGTACGTGGGTACAGTGGTATGCTGACATAACGTAATGGTACGTGGGTACAGTGGTAAGCTGGCATTAGGTAATGGTACGTTGGTACAGTGGTATGCTCGCATTAGGTAATGGTACGTTGGTACAGTGGTATGCTGGCATTAGGTTATGGCACGTTGGTACAGTGGTATGCTCGCATTAGGTAATGGTACGTTGGTACAGTGGTATGCTGGCATAACATAATAGTACTTTGGTACAGTGGTATGCTTGCTTTAGGTATTGGTACGCTGGTACAGCGGTATGCTGGTATTAGGTAATGGTACGTTGGTAAAGTGGTATGCTATCATAACGTAATGGTACGTTGGTACAGTGGTAAGCTGGCATTAGGTAATGGTACGTTGGTACAGTGGTATGCTGGCATTAGGTAATGGTACGTGGGTACAGTGGTATGCTATCATAACGTAATGGTACGTTGGTACAGTGGTATGCTATGATAACGTAACGGTACGTTGGTACAGTGGTATGCTGGCATTAGGTAATGGTACGTTGGTACAGTGGTATGCTGGCATTAGATAATGGTACGCTGGTACAGTGGTATGCTGGCATTAGGTGATGGTACGCTGGTACAGTGGTATGCTGGCATTAGGTAATGGTACGTTGGTACAGTGGTATGCTGGCATTAGGTAATGGTACGCTGGTACAGTGGTATGCTGGCATTAGGTAATGGTACGCTGGTACAGTGGTATGCTGGCATTAGGTTATGGCACGTTGGTACAATGGTATGCTGGCATAACATAATGGTACGTTAGTACAGTGGTATGCTGACATAACGTAATGGTACGTTGGTACAGTGGTATGCTGGCATTAGGTAATGGTACGCTGGTACAGTGGTATGCTGGCATTAGGTAATGGTACGTTGGTACAGTGGTATGCTGGCATTAGGTTATGGCACGTTGGTACAGTACTATGCTGGCATAACATAATGGTACATTGGTACAGTGGTATGCTGTCATAACGTAATGATACGTTGGTACAATGGTATGCTGGCATTAGGTTATGGTACGTTGGTAAAGTGGTATGCTATGATAACGTAACGGTACGTTGGTACAGTGGTATGCTGGCATTAGGTAATGGTACGTTGGTACAGTGGTATGCTGGCATTAGATAATGGTACGCTGGTACAGTGGTATGCTGGCATTAGGTAATGGTACGCTGGTACAGTGGTATGCTGGCATTAGGTAATGGTACGTTGGTACAGTGGTATGCTGGCATTAGGTAATGGTACGCTGGTACAGTGGTATGCTCGCATTAGGTAATGGTACGTTGGTACAGTGGTATGCTGGCATTAGGTTATGGCATGTTGGTACAGTGGTATGCTGGCATAACATTATGGTACGTTAGTACAGTGGTATGCTGACATAACGTAATGGTACGTGGGTACAGTGGCATGCTGACATAACGTAATGGTACGTGGGTACAGTGGTAAGCTGGCATTAGGTAATGGTTCGTTGGCACAGTGGTATGCTCGCATTAGGTAATGGTACGTTGGTACAGTGGTATGCTGGCATAACATAATAGTACGTTGGTACAGTGGTATGCTTGCTTTAGGTAATGGTACGCTGGTACAGTGGTATGCTGGTATTAGGTAATGGTACGTTGGTAAAGCGGTTGCTGGTATTAGGTAATGGTACGTTGGTACAGTTGTATGCTATCATAACGTAATGGTACGTTGGTACAGTGGTATGCTGGCATTAGGTAATGGTACGTGGGTACAGTGGTATGCTATCATAACGTAATGGTACGTTGGTACAGTGGTATGCTATGATAACGTAACGGTACGTTGGTACAGTGGTATGCTGGCATTAGGTAATGGTACGTTGGTACAGTGGTATGCTATCATAACGTAATGGTACGTTGGTACAGTGGTAAACTGGCATTAGGTAATGGCACGTTGGTACAGTGGTAAGCTGGCAATAGGTAATGGTACGTTGGTACAGTGGTATGCTATCATAACGTAATGGTACATTGGTACAGTGGTATGCTGGCATTAGGTAATGGTACGTGGGTACAGTGGTATGCTATCATAACGTAATGGCACGTTGGTACAGTACTATGCTGGCATAACATAATGGTACGTTGGTACAGTGGTATGCTGGCATAACGTAATGGTACGTTGGTACAATGGTATGCTGGCATAACGTAACGGTACGTTGGTACAGTGGTATGCTGGCATTAGGTAATGGTACGTTGGTACAGTGGTATGCTGGCATAACATAATAGTACGTTGGTACAGTGGTATGCTTGCTTTAGGTAATGGTACGCTGGTACAGTGGTATGCTGGTATTAGGTAATGGTACGTTGGTAAAGCGGTTGCTGGCATTAGGTAATGGTACGTTGGTACAGTGGTATGCTGGTATTAGGTAATGGTACGTTGGTACAGTGGTATGCTGGCATTAGGTAATGGTACGTGGGTACAGTGGTATGCTGGCATTAAGTAATGGTACGTTGGTACAGTGGTATGCTGGCATTAGGTAATGGTACGTGGGTACAGTTGTATGCTGGTATTAGGTAATGGTACGTTGGTACAGTGGTATGCTGGCATAACGTAATGGTACGTTGGTACAGTGGTAGTCTTTCGGGTGAGGTCCAATGTACATGTGCGCTTTTCTCGCGTAAAAGAATCCACTGTAATAAGAGAGTGGTCTAAAGAGAAATTCTGGAGAAACATCCACATCGCTACATTTACAAACACAAACACGCGAAGAGACAAGAAGAGAGTGACTCAAGATTATGGCGGTGCACTCCGTGGATAGAAGCCCGAATCTTCATGCACTGAACTCTGTTGTGACTGAAGTGTGATACCATACAATACAATAGAATACAATGCAATACAATACAATACAGTACAACACCATTCATTGCAATACAATGCAACACAACGAAACGCAGCACAATACAATACACCATTCAATGCAATACAATGCAACGCAACGTAACACAACACAACACAACACAATACGATACAATGCAATGCAATACAATAAAATGCAACGCAACGAAACACAATACAATTCAATACGATACACAATGCAATATAATACGATACAATACACAGTACAATACAACACAACACAACACAATGCAGTACAATATAATACAATACAATACAATATAATACAATACAGTACCTTGAGTAACCATCCTGTTGACACGGTACCTGTCCACAACAATCACAGGGATCCATCCCTGTCCACCTTGGATACCTGTGTGGTTTCAGCGGCGTTCCTGATCCCCTACCTGCTGGCCATGGCGGTATGTGGAGTGCCCATGTTCTTTCTGGAGATGTCTGTCTGTCAGTTCTCCAACCTGGGGCCTGGCAGGGTCTGGATCGTCTGCCCGCTCTTCAGAGGTTGGTCAGAACCGAGTCTTTTGTTCACAGTGGTAATGGTTGGTAATTCTGTCTGCCTGTGTGTTTGTCACGGCTGTCCTTGTCTCGTTTAGACCAGACAGAGCCGTGTCTAATTTGAAATGATATTTCCAGGTGTCCATATGTAAGCTGGGTTCTCTCGCCGTCTGTCATTAGCCACCATCGCTTGTTTCTCTCTTTCTATGAGGGTTTTTTGTTTTTTTTTCTCCGTCTTGGGCTACCTCTCTAGGTCTGTATGCCTCTTGTTGTTATCCCTGATGTGTATATATGTGATCAATTATTTTGATTTGATATTGAAATGATGATAAATTCGTAGAATATATGTAGCTTTGTGCCTCAGGAAATAGCGTCATTATCTTCTTTCTGCGGGCCATAAACAACGCGAACTCCTTAGCACCTTTTCTTCCCTTCCCCCTTCCTACGTTCATCAGCACATCCACAGTGAATGTCTCAACGTCTGTACAGGCATAGGTTACGGCATGGTGATTCTGACGTCAGTGGTGTCCCTGTACTACAACGTCATCATCTCCTGGGCCCTGTACTATCTGGCCATGTCGTTCAGCAGCACCCTGCCGTGGGCCTCCTGCCAAAACTGGTGGAACACCCAGCCCTGCATACCTGTAGGCGCTGTGGATCAGACTGCGGACCGGGATAACCTCACCTTGGCCTTCTCTTCTCCTCCCCCTTCTGTCTCTGACGTTGCAAATATGACATCAGTGAACATCACAGAGAGCGTGATGAAGGCAGAGTCATCGGTGGTCCAGTTTTGGTCGTAAGTACAGGTTATGTAAAATGAATTTGGGGAAACCAGAGTGTTAGGAAGTTTTATCAGCTTACCAACAGTTGATGACACAAATTTTACAACCACAAAAATTGCATTAAAACTCCTAGCCACTTAAAACAACCAGCCAGCCAGCTTGGAATCAAGTCAGCAGTAATTGCAAACTGGCTACCAAGCAAAGAATGTAAACCATGTCGTTAGTTTACGGATATCACTGAGTATACACTTCAAATGATCAAGCAATCAGCCATTGAGAGATGCTGACAAGGAACCAACGAACCGCATTTATGAGATCATTTGTCATTGGAGGATAAGTCTTGGGTTATTCTGTATGTGTTTAACTATGCAGCTTCGTGATTTTATCCACCAAATTGAAAAAAGACATGAAATCAAATGATACAACAGAAGTTAAAACATGCCTAATTCACTGAAACAATGCATACAAAACTAATCAAATCTCATGTGTTTATCGCACGCTCCTTTGATATATATGGAATATTTTCTCAACGGAAAAATAAACAATCATCTACATGTTAAAATTTCATATAAACAATGTACATTTAACAAATTAAACACATCATTACATCACTTGTGAAATATATGCATTAAAAAATTCTTTATGTTTTCTGCAAAGAAGTTTCAACAGCGTTTAAAACACGTCTTGCTCCCATTTTGCTAATATATCATGACAATGATTTTAAAGAAACCCACAATGTGAAGATATCCAACTTATGTCACTATCGTATTGTTTATGAGAGTGTGATGAATTCATTGTATTAATTGAAAAATGATATTTATATTGTTTGCACAGTGTAAGGGATTCAGTGGATCAATGGATTTTTATGTAGCTAGGATTTAGCAACTCTGGGATTCACTGACCACCAGGATTATCAACACTTGGATCTTTCGACATGGACAACATTCTAATTGTCAATGGATTCAGGATCGGTTGACCCAAGTGTTGTGGATCCAAATATCAAGGGACTAGCAGTTGTGTTGACACTAACGTAGTTGGGGATGAATTAAATTGAAATTGTTTGAGCTGCACTGACTTTACCTGTCTCTGAAGTGCCCCGTGTGGTGACTGTGGACCAGGAATCACGTGCTGCAGGACAGGGGCCACAGTATCGGTGACCTGGGGGACCTGCGATGGCAGCTTGTGCTGTGTCTGCTGGCGGCCTGGGCTGTGGTCTTCTTCTGCCTCTTCAAGGACATCAAGACCTCTGGAAAGGTCAGACAGGGTCCGATTGTGATCAGTGTCCATCCTGCTACCACTGCCCACTCCTGTCGTAACCTGACTCAATTGACAGTGATGATGATGATGATGATGATGATGATGATGATGGAAATGTGTGATAGTCAGTCGTGTCCGACTAAGACCACCAGAACAGCATAGGAGGCAACTGCTGTCCTGACTATCTGGGCTAGAATTTGATTATGGTAGAGAATGTCTTGCCCAAGTTACATCCCCACGCTCTCGATCAAAAGGTTTTTCGGAGCAGTCGGTGTTGGGATGGTTCCCAAAGGCCAACTTGCCCCCAGGCTGCAGCACTAAGAGCCATTGCAATCTTGCCTCCTGGTTTGAGAGTCATAGTCCTTCACAAAAGACTAAGCTGTAAATGACTTCCCATTGCAATGTAGAAACCATTGATCATACAGCCATCACCTTGCTGTTGGCCCAGCTGTAAGCTAAAGTCAACCTGGGTACCTTAGCGTAATGACAGCAACATGCTCGATGATGGCAATGATCATGGTGATGATGATAGAAACAAGACGGACGTTAATGACAACGAGGAAGATAATGAGAATGATGCTTCTTCTCACACGATGGATTTCCAGTTGACAAAGCTCGTTACCGTACTAGTCAATCTCAATGTAAGAAACAATCCATCTTGAGAATGTTCTACACACACACACACACACACACACACACACACACACACACACAGAGAGAGAGAGAGAGAGAGTCGCGCACGCGCAACACCGACAATAAAACTAACATAAACAACGCTAAAGACACCAACGACGATGATAAAGCATGAGACACCAACGATAACACCGACAATAAAAACAAAGACGGCGAAGATACCAACAGCATTGCCGGAAGTAACAACTTCGTTGATGACGGCTGTTGATGACTGACAACATAACAATGATGACGATTAGGAGGATGACGACGATGATGGTGACGATGACACAGGTGATGTACGTGGCGGCAGTCCTGCCCTACGTGGTGCTGCTGGCACTGCTGATCAGAGGGTCCCTGCTTCCTGGTGCTGTGGACGGAGTGATCTTCTACCTGGTCCCCAAATGGCACCGTCTGCTGGACTGGCAGGTAACCTACATGATGCAAGAACACTTTATTACCTCATAAAGATAAACTGTTCCCAGGTTACAGATTAAAAGGCGACATGTAAAACAGCATAGCCATTACATTTACAGACCAACACAAAGTCCGAACATACTCCCACGTTTCAAAGTACACTGACTCATAATAAACAAGATAGGCAAGGCCTTCAAGAATCACTTGTGATGCACTTAAAAATAAATAAACAGATAAATGATTTCAATCATTAAAATGTGTTCTGTAATTGTTATCATAAAGCTCCGAATAATAATAAAAAGAAGGCCTGAGCACAGATTTGAACCCAGCATGTTCAGGTGGAAAGAAACTGTCTCAGTCACAGCACT
The DNA here is from genome assembly GCF_041734735.1 of Babylonia areolata. Classification (NCBI taxonomy): domain Eukaryota; kingdom Metazoa; phylum Mollusca; class Gastropoda; order Neogastropoda; family Buccinidae; genus Babylonia; species Babylonia areolata. Next base: position 10,939,227 of record NC_134886.1, read on the forward strand.
ATGCGGATCTATCAATGACGTTCAAAAATTAACATTTAAGTATGTTTAAAAAAAAAATTTTTAGCGTGATAAATCGATTGCAGAATTCTGAGTGATACCACTGTTTAAATCATGTTATTTGGGTATATCTCGAGCATTTAAGAATTCTTTAAAGTCCGCGGATAAGACGTTGCCATCGCCTCAAGCACACTGCAACATTTAGCCGTTTTCTCCGGATCTAGATAGATGTTCGACAGGTTTAGTTACACTCGCCGTGAAACTTCGACATGGTCGATTCAGTTTCTCTTTTATGTTCATTCTAGTTAATTCAGTATCCACTTTGAAATATTCATATGCAGTAAACACGTTGATAATATAGTTTGTGTCACTATATGTGTTCTTACCAGAATTTGTATTTCCGTTCTTTTATCTGCAAACAAGAAAAAACAAGATCTGCACAGACCAGCCTAGACAAAGCTGGCGAAACTCAGTGAAACCGTCATTTCAATTTTATTGTATGTTCATTCTAATTAATTCAGTGTCCATATTAGAATATTCATATGCAGTAAACGCGTTGATGTTGTATTTAGTGTCACTGTATGTGGTCAGGTCAGGTCATTAGATCTGCTACTGGTAACCTGTAATCCAGTACAACCTGTTCAGGGTCGGGTTGCCGGCGACTAAACCGGCACTCCCACTGCTCCCTTCCGGGACTGGTGAGGCGGGTGGCTAGACACCCTTATGGAGATCCATAAAAGGGCGTCGGCTCAGGAGAGCCACCGACGGCCATCTAGCTCCACTGTGCTGTGTGCATGCCACACGCAGTTGGCCCCCGGGGTGTGTCTACCCATGCATGCGAAGTCTGGATCCGGCAGAATCTGCGGAAGAAACCTGTCGGTTCAACGGAGAGGAAGGCGGTTACAGCAACGCACTGTGGAGTGCAGAGAGCAAGATGAGACACCGAAAGGATATCTTGGTCATCCACTGCATCCGTGCTCATCCTCCAGTCGTCTCGACTTAGTCTTGCCACTGGAAATTGGTGGACCCGGACGAGAGAGTGAGGTCGACGTTGCGCAACTCCTCTTCACTTTAAATAAACTCATCGCGCAAGTCATCTGTCATCCAAAATGACCTTTCATCCTTCATCATTTCATCACCTCCAAGTCCTGTGGCGACAGGCGAGCGACGAAACGACAGGTGTGGGTACACTGGCAGTTGCAGCCGCAGACCTGCACGCAGGTGGCTCAGGCCATAGGGTCGTTCTTCGTCGACAGGAGCAGCGATGGAGCTCGGCAGCCGTCTGAGCAGCCCTCTTTAGGAATGCACTGCTCACCTCCTTGGCATGAGGAAGGGGCTAGAAAAGGTGCCCTAAAAATTGCCTGCTCCATATCACCCTGGCCAGCATACCGCGGCTGGCGGGGACCCTACATCAGCGGTCGAAACAAAAAGAAAGAAAAGAAAAAAACAAGGATCGTTCCTCTCACCATTGGTGCTTGGAACATAAGGACTCTCCTGGACAGAGATAACACGGACAGACCCCAAAGGAGAACGGCACTAGTTGCATCCAAACTCGCCAGATACAACATTGACATCGCAGCCTTGAGTGAGACTCGGCTTACAGGCGAAGGCGAGCTCTGTGAACGGGGATCTGGTTACACCTTCTTCTGGAGTGGACGAGGAAGCGAAGAGCGACGTGAGGCTGGCGTTGGTTTTGCAGTAAAAACAGCACTTGTCAGCAAGCTAGCTGGAATCCCAAAGGGAGTCAACGATAGGCTTATGACCATGAAACTCCCACTGGCATCTGGCCAGAAGCACCTCACTATTGTCAGTGCCTATGCCCCAACCATGACCAACCCGGATGAAGTGAAGGTGAAGTTCTACGAGGACCTTCACTCTGTCATTGCTGCTATCCCTAAAGCAGACAAGCTCATCATTCTTGGGGACTTCAATGCTAGAGTCGGCTCTGACTACATCTCCTGGGATGGAGTGATTGGAAAGCACGGTGTGGGCCACTGCAACCCAAATGGATTGCTTTTGCTTCAGACTTGTGCAGAGCACGAACTGCTGATAACCAACACAGTTTTCTGCCTCCCTACCCGTAACAGGACGTCATGGATGCACCCTCGCTCAAAGCATTGGCATTTCATAGATTACGTCATCGTCAGGAAAAGGGATAGGCAAGATGTACGTGTAACAAAGACCATGTGCGGCGCCGAGTGTTGGACAGACCATCGCCTTGTAGTCTCGAAGCTGAATATTCGAATCCAGCCCAAGAGACGCCCCCAAGGCCAGAAGGCTCCAAAACGGCTCAACATCGCTAAGCTGAATAACATCACCATCAAACAGTCCTTTGTGGAGCTGCTGGAAGATCGTCTGGAATCCGCCTCTCTGGACAACCAGAATGTGGAGTCTGACTGGAGGACCCTGCGTGAGCTGATCTATAGTACAGCTTCAGAGACCCTGGGACCCATGACCAGAAAGCACAAAGACTGGTTTAATGAAAACTGTGATAAAATCAAGCAGCTTCTGGATGAGAAACGCCGTCTGCATCAAGCCTACCTGAGCAACCCAAAGTCCACATCAAAAAAGGATGCGTACGATGCCATCCGCAGGACTGTTCAGCAAAAGTTACGCCAGATGCAGGATAAGTGGCTGAGTGACAAAGCTGATGAGATCCAGGGATATGCTGACAGGCACGATATGAAGAGGTTCTATGATGCCTTAAAAGAAGTCTACGGCCCCACATCCTCAGGATCATCCCCCCTCCTCAGTGCAGATGGGAATACGTTGATCACCGAGAAGGAAAAAATTCTCGAACGCTGGGCTGAGCACTTCAACAGTGTCTTAAATCGCCCTTCCTCCATAAATGATGAAGCCATAGACCGTCTCCCACAAGTCCCCATCAACGAAGCACTGGACGATCTGCCAACACTTCTTGAGACCCAGAAAGCAATCCGTCTGCTATCCAGTGGCAAAGCACCTGGCTCAGACTCCATACCAGCAGAGGTCTACAAGGATGGAGGCACTGTGCTGACTGAGAAGCTTCATCAGCTGTACTCACTCATGTGGAAAGAAGAGACGATCCCCCAGGATTTCAAAGATGCATCTATCATTCACTTGTACAAGCGAAAGGGGAACCGGCAAGCCTGTGATAACCATCGGGGCATTTCCTTGCTCTCTATCGCAGGCAAGATACTTGCCAGGATCCTACTAAACCGCCTCACAGCACACCTTGACCAAGGTCATTTGCCTGAGAGCCAATGTGGATTCCGGAAAGAGCGCGGAACCACCGACATGGTGTTTGCTGCAAGGCAGCTGCAAGAGAAATGTCAGGAGCAAAATGCTGATCTGTTCTCCACCTATGTCGACCTCACTAAGGCCTTCGACACCGTGAGTAGAGAGGGACTGTGGAAGATCATGGCCAAGTACGGATGCCCTCGGAAATTTATTTCCTTGGTCAGCCAATTCCATGAAGGCATGCAGGCTCGAGTCCAGGACGATGGCGAAACATCTGCTCCTTTTGCTGTCACAAATGGTGTCAAGCAAGGCTGCGTCCTGGCACCAACGCTGTTCAGCCTCATGTTCTCTGCAATGCTTACTGATGCCTTCAGAGATGGCGATGTTGGAATCGGCCTAAAGTACCGAACAGATGGCAAGTTGTTTAACCTCAGAAGGCTTCAAGCAAAAACGAAGGTCATGACAGACATCATCAGAGACTTTTTGTTTGCTGATGATTGTGCCCTCAATGCTGGATCTGAAGCTGACATGCAACTCAGCGTCGACAAGTTTGCCACTGCCAGCAGGAACTTCGGCCTTATCATCAGCACGAGGAAAACTGAAGTTCTTCATCAGCCAGCCCCAGGGAAACCCCACGTTGAGCCCAACATCACAGTCAACGGTCAGAGACTCAGTGCGGTGGAGCGGTTCACATACCTTGGCAGCACACTGTCACGAAATGCGACCATCGACGATGAAGTGAACGTCTGGATTGCAAGAGCAAGCGCAACTTTGGCAGACTCAGTGCAAATGTCTGGAACAGAAGAGGCATTAGTCTTGAGACCAAGCTAAAGGTCTACAGAGCAGTAGTTCTCCCCACACTACTGCACGCCTGCGAAACTTGGACAGTGTACCAACGACATGCCAAGAAGCTGAACCACTTCCACACAACATGCCTCAGGAAGCTACTGAACATCAAGTGGCAAGACAGGACCCCAGATACAGAGGTGCTCGCATCTTCACCATCCTGATGCAGTCCCAGCTTCGCTGGGCTGGACACGTGGCGCGCATGCCAGACCATCGGCTGCCCAAAAGGCTCTTCTATGGCGAGCTGCAACAAGGGAAGAGATCACACGGAGGTCAGAAGAAGCGCTTCAGAGATACTCTGAAAGTCTCTCTTAAAGCGTTTGATATCAACCCTGACTCCTGGAAGGAATCTGCAGTGGACCGTGACAAATGGCGCGCTGCTGTGCACAAAGGCGCCAAGTTGTGCGAGGCCAACAGGACTGCTGCAGCTGTTCAGAAGAGGCAGGCCAGAAAGTCACGGGCAAACAAGCTCCCTGACAATGATATGCCTGTCTTTGTCTGCCCCAACTGTCAGCGAACATTTCGTGCGCAGATTGGACTATTCAGCCATCTGCGCATTCACAGATAGATTCATGAGCATCCTCCCCCCCCACCCCACCACCACCCTCACCCCATCCCCCAGCTGGATGACAACGATGGTCATCATCGATCTCGATGGACACACCACCATGTATTCTGTCCAGAATTTATATTTCTTTCCCTGTAATTGCGAACAAGAAAAACGAGGTCATGCCATCTTCATACCAAGTATAGCCTGACGAAATAAATCGTTAATGATCCGGAAACACGGCTTAATGCAGGAGACTTACAAACTATTATTGGTATGACTGTGAAGATTTTTTTCCTACCACTTTTAAGCCAAATTTGGTATTTGCAAAGGAAATGGCAATGTTAAAGTTTACCGCTGACACACAGACATGCACACACACAGACACACACAGATACACACACACACACACACACACACACACACACACACACACACACACACACATACACACACACTCACACACACAACCAAACACCAGGTTATAACATAGACTCAGTTTGTTTACGCAAGTGAGTCAACAGAACTAAGACAAAAAAGGAAGTAAACATATCATAATAAGATGATAAAATACGATGCGTATATCACAAATTAAACACTCAATTCAATATCACTTATACCTCCACTCATATACACATATAATTCAGTTATGAAATGAAGCACGCTGACGTAAGAATGATCACGTAAACAATCACATTTTAAATACATGCATAATATTCACACACACACACACTCACACACACACACACACGCACACACACACACTCTCTCTCTCTCTCTCTCTCTCTCTCTCTCTCTCTCTCTCACACACACACACACACACACACACACACACACATCTCACACTAAAAATGCAGTACGCTTAGGTAAAACACTTCATACACATTCGAACACCTCACAGACACTCTCTACAAGGTGAAACTGGACCTGCCCCAAAACAGCCCCCCTAGGCAGTTGAACTGGACCTGGCCAAAAACAGCCTCCCATCTGGGGAGTTCATCTAGTACTAGCCCAGAACAGCCCCCCAAGAGAGTTGAACTGGACCTGGCCAAAAACAGCCTCCTATCTGGGGAGTTCATCTAGTACTTGCCCAGAACAGCCCCCCTAGAGAGCTGAACTGGACCTGGCCAAAAACAGGCTTCCTTTCTGGGGAATTAATCTAGTACTAGCCCAGAACAGCCCCCCCAGAGAGCTGAACTGGACCTGGCCAAAAACAGGCTTCCTTTCTGGGGAATTAATCTAGTACTAGCCCAGAACAGCCCCCCCAGAGAGCTGAACTGGACCTGGCCAAAAACAGGCTTCCTTTCTGGGGAATTAATCTAGTACTAGCCCAGAACAGCCCCCCTAGGCAGTTGAACTGGACCTGGCCAAAAACAGGCTTCCCTTCTGGGGAATTAATCTAGTACTAGCCCAAAACAGCCCCCCTAGGCAGTTGAACTGGACCTGGCCAAAAACAGGCTTCCCTTCTGGGGAATTAATCTAGTACTAGCCCAGAACAGCCCCCCTAGAGAGTTGAACTGGACCTTATCCAGAACAGCCTCTCTTCTGGGGAGTTAATCTAGTACTAGCCTAGAACACCCCCCACCCACCCCCCAGAGTGAAACTGGAACTGGTCCAGAACAGCCCCCCCCCCCACCCCCCTTGGAGAGGTAAACTGAACCTGGTCCAGAACAGCCACCCCCGCCACTCCCCCCCCCCCTTGGAGAGGTCAACTGAACCTGGTCCAGAACAGCCACCCCCGCCACTCCCCCCCCCCCCTTGGAGAGTTAAACTGAACCTGGTCCAGAACAGCCCCCCCCACACACACACACGCACACACACACACCCTTGGAGAGTTAAACTGGACCTGGTCCAAAACAGCCCCCCACACACACACACACCCACACCCTTGGAGAGTTAAACTGGACCTGGTCCAAAACAGCCCCCCCCCCCCCCTTGGAGAGTTAAACTGGACCTGGTCCAGAACAGCCTCCCTTCTGGGGAGTTAATCTAGTACTATCCTAGAACAGCCCCCCCCCCCCCCCCCTTGGAGAGTTAAACTGGACCTGGTCCAGAACAGCCTCCCTTCTGGGGAGTTAATCTAGTACTATCCTAGAACAGCCCCCCCCCCCCCCCCCCCCCGAGAGTGGAACTGGTCCAGAACAGACCCTCCCCCCCACCCCTTGGAGAGTTAAACTGGACCTGGTCCAGAACAGCCCCCCCGGAGAGTTAAACTGGACTTGGTCCAGAACAGCTCCCCCCCCCTTGGAGAGTTAAACTGATCCTTGTCCAGAACAGCCCCCCCCCCCCTCCCGCCCGCCTTGGAGAGTTAGCTGATTTGGTGCAAACCCGGATTAACTCCCGGGAGTTAATCTGGGACAGTGCCAGACTGACTCCCGGGTGTTAAACTGGGAAGGGGGCCAGTTTCAGCACGTTACACCGGTAATGTGCAAAGGAGATTTTGCAATACTGACCACATGGACGACTATATACACAACATAAAGATTGTAAAAGCGAGGCTCTGGTGATCAGGTGTGGCTGGCGGCGTCCTCCCAAGTCTTCTACTCGGCTGGCATCGCCTGGGGAGGCGTGTCCACTCTGGCCAGCTTCAACCGCTTCCACAACAACGTGTACAGGTGGGTTACACTGTGCCGTGTCTGTGCGTGCCTCTGTCGCCCCGCACGTGCTGTTTGGCTCATCTTTTACAAACAGTGCGAGTCTGGGGGGTAACCTCAGCTGTCTGTTATTTCTGGCTGTTGTTGTATATGCGCACAGTTTTATAACTATATCACATACTCTGTGTGTGTGTGTGTGTGTGTGTGTGTGTGTGTGTGTGTGTGTGTGCGTGTGTGTGTGTGTGTGTGTGTGTGTGTACATATGTATGTATGTATAGAAAGCCCTGCCCGTAACACTATTTGTGTCCGAGAACCGAAAGAATTGTTCAAAAGCAAATCTGTCGAGAAGTGACTCATCCGTCTGGAGAAGGAAAGTGTGTGTGTGTGTGTGTGTGTGCGTGCGTGCGTGTGTGTATGTGTACGCGCATGTGCGTGCGTGCGTATTTGTGTGTGTGCGTGCATGCGTATATGTGTGTGTCTTAACCATGCCATTTTCTTTTTAAAAGCAACATCAAGGGCTTGTGAATTACTTATCATTGTCATATTGGCTGCTTTTGACGATGATCGATATGATGACGAAAACGATTATGTTGATTTCACTTGACGATGACAATGACTGAACTTTACGTTTACTTGTTCCAGGGATGCCCTCATACTGCCCGTGCTGGACGCTGTGACGTCAGTGTTCGCTGGTTTCGTCATCTTCGTCTATGTGGGCTACATGGCTCACGTACAGAACACCACGGTGGATAAGGTGGTGACACAAGGTAGTGTAGTGCAGTGTAGTGTAGTATTGTGTAGTGCAGTGTAGTGTAGTACAGTGCAGTGCAGTGGAGTGCAGTATAGTGCAGTGTAGTGTAGTGCAGTGTAGTGCAGTGTAGTGTAGTGCAGTGCAGTGGAGTGCAGTTTAGTGTAGTGCAGTGAAGTGCAGTGTAGTGCAGTGTAGTGTAGTGTAGTGCAGTGAAGTGCAGTGTAGTGCAGTGTAGTGTAGTGCAGTGCAGTGGAGTGCAGTGTAGTGTAGTGCAGTGAAGTGCAGTGTGGTGCAGTGTAGTGTAGTGTAGTGCAGTGAAGTGCAGTGTAGTGCAGTGCAGTACAGTGTAGTGCAGTGCAGTGCAGTGTAGTATAGTGCAGTGTAGTGTAGTGCAGTGCAGTGTAGTGTAGTGCAGTGCAGTGTAGTGTAGCGCAGTGCAGTGCAGTGCAGTGTAGTGCAGTGCAGTGCAGTGCAGTGTAGTGTAGTGTAATGTAATATAGTGTACTGTAGTGTACTGTAGTGTAGTGCAGTGCAGTGTAATGTAGTGTAGTGCAGTGCAGTGCAGTGTAGTGTAATGTAATATAGTGTACTGCAGTGCAGTGCAGTGCAGTGCAGTGCAGTGCAGTGTAGTGTAGTGTAGTGCAGTGCAGTGCAGTGTAGTGTAGTGTAATGTAATATAGTGTACTGTAGTGTAGTGCAATATAGTGTACTGTAGTGTAATGTAATATAGTGTACTGCAGTGCAGTGCAGTGCAGTGCAGTGTAGTGTAGTGCAGTGCAGTGTAGTGTAGTGTAATGTAATATAGTGTACTGTAGTGTAGTGCAGTGTAGTGTAGTGTAGCGTTCCTGCGTTGTCATGTCCTGAACTGTCGTGTCCTGACTGTCCTGTCGTGCACTGAACTGTCCTGTTCTGAGCAATATGACCTCTCTTGTCCTGTATTGCGCTGCGGTTGTCTGCGGTGCACTGTTGCATAATGGTTACATAAGCAGAAACCATTACATTAGTGAACCATTGAGTATCTCAATGATTCTGTGTGCTGTACTCTTTGTGAGTGTATTGTTGTTTTGTTGTTGTTGTTGTTTTAATTTTTTTGTATGAATGTATGCATCAAATTGCCTTATTTGTTGTCGATGAGATACTGCATGTTGTTATAGTCTATCTTTATTGATACCAAGAAGCTGTGGCCATGACAGAAAATGTCTAATGTGATTTATCTACGGTCAAAGAGTTTGTCTTCTTATCTTAACGCTGCAATTTATACAGAAGATGAAAAGGAAAAGCAGAAGAAATGGCGATGATAATGTTTTGTTCATGAATATGATCACACACCCCCACAGAGAGAGAGAGAGAGAGAGAGAGAGAGAGAGTGAGAGGACATGGTATCAATCTGATATTGCGTTGTGCTATATTGCCATGCATTATTCACATATTGCAGGAAGAAAGCGTAGCTGAAAGTGTAGTGAGGTGTTTGTAATACAGCTGTCAAGATATCACGGTATTCATTTCCTTTGCTGAATGTGTGGCTGGTATGTCTGTCTGTCACACATGTGAAGCAAACAGACAGCGACAGAGGAACGAAAATATGACCAAACAAAACCAGCATTCTGTCGACATATCTTCCTGGCAGGAACTGGTCTGGCATTCATTGCGTATCCAGATGCCCTGGCCTCCATGCCACTTCCACAGCTGTGGGCCGTGCTGTTCTTCCTCGTTCTCTTCACCGTGGGCCTGGACAGTCAGGTGAATGACGTCATCGTGATTTTCGTCACATGGTGACGTTGTTTCCATAAGTTTGTGTTTCTGGTTGTGGTGATGTTAAGTCTTATCGGTATTTAAATCAACATTCGCCAGACACTACGTGCCATGCCTTCTCCCTCTCCACCCCCACTCCCCACCCCTCCCCTTATTGGTGGCAATCGTGTTTAGTCGCTACCCCCGCCCCCAACCCGCTTCCCCCCCCCCCCCCTTCCGGTTCATGCAACTGAGACCGTCACGATGTTCAACGACAGCCACAATGAATCAACCAGACGTTTGCCACACAGCCACGACAGGAGTCAGGAAGGAACACCCCCCCTCCCCCCCCCCAACTCCCCCCTCCACAACCCAAAAAATAACAACCGAAGTTTGACCTACTTTGAAATCAGGGCATAGTGGATCAAGGAATTCGAGAGGCAATTTTATTTTTGATGATGATTATACAATGTGTGAGCACGTCGGCATGGTGATCATTATAACCAGCTCTGAGTGATGGCAGAACGTACAATTTTAATGCCTGTTTCTCTGCCTTCTTCTCCGCCATCATTTGGACATTAAAATGGTATTAAAAAAAAAATTAAAAAAAAGAGAGAGAGAGATTCTCGATAGACCTAATCCCCAAGAACCATGTCGCGGCCTCTGGATGGGGGAGCGAGGGGGGGGGGGGGCGGGGGGGGGGGGGGGGGGGGGGGGATGTTACACTGTTTTTCATCGTTTTAAATCTTGAGAATCTGTCAGGGGGTCTTGAAGGAACAGAGAGACACAACTCTGAACTCGTGATGGTTTAATGGATAGGCCCCAGACCCATGTCACTGAGTGTGGTTACAAAGTCATGTTCACAACAGAGGGACAGTTTCCTGCATGTTTACACAAGTTATGATCACAAATGTTAAAGTGAGAGAGAGAGAGAGAGAGAGAGAGAGAACTCGGAACTCAGAACTGTTTTAAAGAGAGAGAGAGAGAGAGAGAGAGAACGAATGAACGAACGAACGAACGAATCTTTTTTTTTAATGAGGGAAGTGGAATAAGCATGTATATGCTTTTTACATCCAGCCTTCACGGCAAAGAGAAATGAAATCAAAATGTTCACAAGATAGCAAAAGGTTATAGAAAAACATACATGACATTCAAATACACTCAATTGCACAGTAAGCAAATGGTGAGAGAGAGAGAGAGATACGGATACGGATGATTTATTCATCAGGCCATAGCCCCTATGAAGGGGTACACAAACAACATTTGTTACGTCACATTTGTTTGAATAAACACGAGAAAACCAAAATCACATGAAATCACATGAAACACAGATAGATTTGCAAAACATATCATGAGGTTGCAATTTCTCTAAATTT
>NC_134886.1:10955287-10962787 GCF_041734735.1 Babylonia areolata
CAGAAAGAGAGAGATACATGGGGTAGAGGGAGAGTGGGACTGAAACAGACAGGGAGAGGAAGAGAGAGTGGGGTGGAGGGGGAACAGATCGAAAGAGTTTATAGGCGTTTGTGCGTTGGCATATTTGTGTGCATTCATTTTACATTCATTTTATCTGTTAATTGGTTGATGAATTGATTCATTTATCTACCTATCTATCTATTTATATATTGATCTCTTATTCTACTAGTGCTCTCTTAAGTTTATGCAAATGATCCAGCAAGCATATGTTAAAGTTCAGTTCGAAATCCAACTATTTCTAGTATTTATTCTCTTTGCTTTTCTGTTATCTTGAAAGAAAACCAACCAGCCGCCCCCCTCTCCATCCTATACAAAGAGAGAGAGAAACGAAATTGATTTTTTAAAAAAACAATGAATCAATCTGATATATTCTCCACCGACGTCTTCACCTTGTCATAGTCCAAGCGCCCGCTGAAAAAGCTTGTTTTGCGTCATAAAGTTTTTTTCTTTGGCGATTCTAACTGAGTTTTCATTGCTGATTTCAAGTCTAATGGAGGCCAGACGCTAGACTTTGGGCATTATTGTCTAAAAGTGAAAATCCAAGATGGCCGCCATTGAATTAGAGTGAAAGATGTTGTGATGGGTATCATGCATTTAAAGACATAAAAAATGTACAAACTTAGTTAAATAGCATGCAATGAAAGAAAAGTAATCACACTTGATGAAATACACATCAAATATTCGATAAAATGGCTACTTTAGAGAAATAAAGATGGCCGCCATCTAGTTTTCATATAATGTGCTGATCCGCAAAACACTTGAAACCGTTGTATTAAAATCACTTAAATTGTTTAACAGGGAGAAAACACTGGAACACTCACCAGTGTCTGCTGCTAGTTCTCACATCAATAGTGGCTGAAGGGCGTCTGAAGACAGGTCATGTATCCTCATAGTAGGGCGGGGCAATGACAGTCATTGGATTATTGCAGGCAATTCTTCCTCTGCATTTGCAAAATGCTGTACATGTAACAAACATTTTGGTGCAGGTGCACTGTACTGTGCTGCATCCAGTTTTACAGCTGCATCTGACCAAATTGAGAATTTCATCAGGAGCTGGCAGCTGAGCATCAAGTCCAAGGGCTGGGCGGAGTGTTAACTGGTGTAGCTGCCATCCGTACTCGACAGGATCCAGATCAGGAGGAGGTGGCTCCCCTGCCGCTTGCCACAGCACAGCCTGAAAATGTGCTCGTTTGATGTGGGCCTGAAAACTTGCCATTGTCGGAGGAAGGCTACTCAGTTTTGGGGGAATGTGTCTCTTTCCAGCAATCCTCTTCCTGAAAATGTTGGCTCGAACGGTGTACAGATTGGCCCCTGACTCGTCCCCATAGAGCAGATTAGTGAACTGAAGGCATGACTCAGAGATTTCCTGGAAAGGTACAGACATCTTCCCAAGCTTCAGTTCACCAGAGAATACTTCAAGCTTCTTGAGAACTGTCATCTTTCCAATTCCAGCAAAGGAAGAAACTGTCACAACCAGTCAGTGCATGAGCTGCCAGCAGATTAGGCATTATGGTTGCATGCTGTCTGATAACGTCGTTGACGCTTATGACATTATGTGTGGATGTGCACGACTCGATGGACAGAGTCATATTTTGGGACAGTCCTTTGGTCTTCATGTGGAGATGATGTGCCAAGATGATGAGTACATCGGTGTCATCAGAAACAACCCTGATGTTCCTCTGTCCTAATGATGATTCGTTGATGACATGAAACGCCATCAGCACATCAGCTTCTTCATGATACAGAGGGTCTTGCTGAAGTCCAGACCCCATGTGTATGGGGTGTGGGTCTGGCCCAGTGATGACAACATCTGTTCCTGGTGGAGGCTGCATGCTGCAAAGCCGATGTACGATCATTTGTATCAGTTGTTCCTTGTTGGCTGTGACTTTCAGCATGACACTTTGCTGTGGCAGAGGCGACTCTTCAGTCAGGTTGTACACACGACTAGTCCCCTTCTGACGGGCAGTTCGACAGCATGATTTTGTGCTCAGTTTGTAGTATCTGTCGAAGACCACATGTGACACTGGTGCTGCCTGAACTCGTCGCAAAATGGTGGCAACTGCGGCTGTGATGAAAGCCGAGACTTTAACTGGAGCTGCAGGCCAAGGTACTGTCCACAAAATTGCACAGCCATCCAGGATGACAACAGTGGGAGGTTCTTGGTTGCGAACACCAGACAGAATCTGTATTTTGTTCTTCAGAGCAGCCTTCCTAGTTGTCCTCATGTCACCATTCTCATCAAAAAGGGCTGTAGATTGAAGAGCTAGTTCATGGGAAAACAAAGTCTCAATGGAAATGGATTCCCTGGAAGTCGCCATAATGGCAAGAACGCGTGCATATATGAACTCAGTGTCAATAGCAGTGTCCACTTTAGCATGTTTTGCAGTCACTTTCATGACTGCAGCCATGTTCTTCACTTTCTTTGTGAGCTTGAGATGGAAACTGGCAGGCCATCCGCCCTCAAACGCCTGTTGTTCTGCAGCACCAATCTCTACTGCCTCATGGACATTGACAGTTGGGTCATCAATGACACAGCCAGAAAACACGTTGATGAGGCCTGTGTCAGGATGTTTGCTGGTGTCCAGGATGTCAATGCAGGTAGACAATGTCTCTCGAATCTTTGCTCGGTCAGCAGCATCCTCCTTGATGCGTGTGTGACGCTCTTCTTTGTGTGTGTTGACAACTGTCTGAACATCCCCTTCTTTGATTTCCTGGAGGTCGTTCAATAGCTGGGTCAGCCTACTTTGTGAAAAGGCCCAGATGGCAAGGGTGGATTCATTGAGAGTGGAGCCTATGATTCCTGAAGGCCCATGGCCATAGCGCATGTAGGTCGTCTCAATGAAGAGATCTGACCAAACTCTATTCCACAGGCCGTCTTGATGGTGCATGACATGTTCCCCAGCCATGAATCTCTTCAGGATGGCTGGATGTAGGCGCTGCATGGATCGGAGGTAGTACAGACCGTAGCGAGCATAGTTGACGTGTCCAGAGGCAAAGAAGTAGGGGAGCATCTTTTCCACAGCAAACAAGTGAAGAGTCCAGTCAGCTTCTCTCTCAGCCCGAACAAAGGCCATCATAATGAACACTGGGTCAATGAGGCACTCAACCCAAAGTCTTGCGGTTTTACTCTGGGTGCTTTTGGTCATGAGACGTTGCGTAAGTTCAGCCGTGGTGTGCACGTCAGTGTTGGAGAGAATGGGTCGTAGTAACTCCTCAACAAGAAGTCTCAGTGCTCTCACATTTTGTGGGTATTTTTTCCCTGTCAACATTTTTGGCACCCCCACAAATGCTGAACCAAGTATGTCTTCAATGCCGCTTCCTCCCATCAGGTACCCCACAGCACCAACAAAACTCATCAGCATGTGCATACCACCAAGTCTTGGGATGAACTTCTGAAACTGTTCTTTGCCAACCCATGTGATGTGGACAAGTTCTTTGTACAACTGCTGGTCACTGGTGAATATTGTCCATTCCTGGCCAGTGAGCTGTGTCAGACACTGGGCTTCAGCCATGGCTGTCTTCATGGTGTCTGGCTCAGATGGGATCATGTCCAGGAATGGGCTGTAGACCACATCTGTCTTAGGTTGGGGTTGTTGTCCTGCACTGCGGGCACGTTGTGTGTTATAACCTCCATACTCGGGTCCCGCATCTTCTCCGAGTACCTGTTTGAAAAATGACAGATCTTCAGTTGCAATTCTGTTGAGAGAAACCTGTCGTGTGGCAAGAAAGACCAGAGATGGGACATGTCGCAGGCAGTGTTCTTCTGGCATAAGTGGTTTCTTGTTTCCCGTGTACCGTTGAACTGCAACATCACCAAGTGTCAGATGATCGGACTTGGTTTCTGTTTTGCTGAGACGCCTGATGGTGGGAATATCCTGTATTTCACACACCTGCTCTGACATCGTGCGACCTTCCGTGATGATGTATTTTGACGCTCAACTCTTTTGTTTTTAGTACATGGAGGTGTGTTGTGGCGAAGCATCGTCTGCTAGCGTGCGCGTTCCTTAACCAGCGGAGCCCATATATCACGAAGGGGGGAAGCAGGCCGCGCTGTGCAGATTTCTGTGCCTGTGACATCACTGCGAGAGAAGCTGATAGCATTAGCACCCCTGCACGAATCTAGGTCGACTCATCCATGAGTCGCTCAGTCATCATTCTTGCATGAGAGGGGTTGGTGTATTTCAACAAGCAGAAAAAATTATGCCCATAAGATACAAGTTGGCCCCCGACTGATATGAAGTCTAGAGACCCTGAGGAAGCAGAATCACCAAAGAAAAAAACTTTATGATGGAAAACAACGTTCTAGTACTTGTACATAGACTCGGCTCTCGGACTATCATCACAGGATTAGGACGTAAACATTGATTATGATTTTGATAATAAATTTGTTGCTTTTCAGCGGTTAATGGCCTCCATTCGACCTTCCATACAATGGAAACCCGCCGGGTCTCAAGGTGGCGACAAGGAGGAAGACGAGACGCTCAGAGCCTTGGATGATCTCACCAAAGGAGGAGACCATGTCGACAATTTTATATTGAAAACATAGAGCACAAAATGCAGCTCCCCAATCATCCTTGATGATTTGATGAAGAAGTAGTATCAATGGCTTAGCCTGAGACATCGAAAAGGTTTTAAAAAAACACAAAAAAACAACAAACAAACAAACAAAAAACCAAATGAACATTGTAACACTCTTACCTTCCAATAGCTTCACTGTTTTGAAATACAGACAGAGAGATAGGGAGGGGTAGAGGAGTTCATTACGGCATCATCCGCTGTCTTTGTCAGTCCATTTATTTTCTGTCTTTTTTTAACCAGAATTTGACTTCTTTTTTTTACTGTCAAGACTTATTAAACAGCCGCCTTTAAAGGACTGTATCTTTCAGTTGGCGCTCGGGAAATGTTATTTGCACGTGCAGTAGACTTAGTATGGCTACTGTTGTGTTGCATGATTTAGGGTATGTCATTTGACTCATAGCATATATTCATGTTCTTGTGGAACTGTGGTGAGAAGCTGGTGGAAGTATATGCCATATAAACAGAAACCTGTTATTTACTCGGCTACGTTGATACGGTGAATTGGAGTGTGTGTTTCTGTTCCCCTTTTTTTCGTTTTATTTATTTATTCCTTTTTTTCCTTCTTTTTTTTAAGGTGGGGGAGGGGGGATATGCTGAGTTAAACGCGGCTGCGCCTTTTCTCTGCTCTCACTCCCCCCCCCCCCCCCCCCCCCCCCCCTCCCCCCTTCTCTCTCTGTCTCTCTCTCATGTGCTGTGTGTGTGTGTGTGTTTGTGTGTGTATGTTCAACCGTAGTCTAGACATTTTAGACCCATGGACAGTAAGGTTAAAAGGCCTTCAGTGCAGTTGATTTTAGATTCACTGTGTCAAGTAATTGGTACAGGAAGGCGGTTTCCAATTTACTCCTTCCACCGTGTTAATTTTCCCCAATGGAAGTCGGGTACTCATTCACACCTGGATGGACTGCGGGCAAATCGGAGTAAGGTACCTTTTCCAAGGACTCAACACCATGCCGAAAAGGGGACCCCAACCCTGATCACTGGTGAACACTGGATCAGACGTCCAGCATCATTCTGCTACGGTGACTTCATGGTTCATTGAAACTGACATATTGGCTGACGGCAGTCGTTTAGTTTTATCCTTTTATTTAAAATGGTTATTATTCTGCTTAGCATGCAAACTTACTTTTATGCGTGCATTTGCAACATTCTGTAATGTAATGGGTCATGAATATGACTGAACTTTTAAACAGATCTCAGTCAAACATTGGTTAGAAAGGATTGAAGGAATGGAACAGTGTTTGTTTTGCACTATGTGATTTTGCCTGAGAGGTCGTTTTTTTCTGATAAAGCAGGGTCCTTGTGACTATTTGCATATTCTATCTGCGCATAAAGGATGCTGCTTCCTTTTCAATAAAACTGATTTTAATGACAACTGTTAAGAACATAAACGCCTATTCACCACAAACGAACAAAACATAAGACACATCAGTACACAAGTTTTTTTGGCTGAAGTAACACTGGGACAGTACAAGTTGTTGGAAATAAAATCGGGTCATGGATCGTATCGATGATTTGTTAGACCAGCAAAAATTGTCAGGTCATGGGTCACAAATCTGAATAAACTAGTGAAATATTTATATAAAATTAATGGGTTCCACCCATCCTGAAAATTAATTTGAAGAAAATGACTGGAGGCACAGAGAGCTTGTTCTGTTCTATACACAACGTGAAGGTCTCGCGTTATTTACGTTAGCCCGAGAGATCGTTTTGTCGTTTAAAGCGAAGTCTTGGGTGACTGTTTATTTGGCCATTATTTTTGTACATAAAATATGATACTTCTTTGACAATGAAATATTGATTTAATCCTCAACCTGCTGGTGGTGGTGTGTCCATCGAGATCGATGATGGCCATCGTTGTCATCCAGCTGGTGGATGGGGGGAGGGTGGCGGTGGTGGGGGGGGGAGGATGCTCATGAATCTATCTGTGAATGCGCAGATGGCTGAATAGTCCAATCTGCGCACGAAATGTTCGCTGACAGCTGGGGCAGACAAAGACAGGCATACCATTGTCAGGGAGCTTGTTTGCCCGTGACTTTCTGGCCTGCCTCTTCTGAACAGCTGCAGCAGTCCTGTTGGCCTCGCACAACTTGGCGCCTTTGTGCACAGCAGCGCGCCATTTGTCACGGTCCACTGCAGATTCCTCCCAGGAGTCAGGGTTGGTATCAAAGTTTCGCAGGCGTACAGTAGTGTGGGGAGAACTACTGCTCTGTAGACCTTTAGCTTGGTCTCAAGACTAATGCCTCTTCTGTTCCAGACATTTGCATTGAGTCTACCAAAAGTTGCGCTTGCTCTTGCAATCCTGACGTTCACTTCATCGTCGATGGTCGCATTTCGTGACGGTGTGCTGCCAAGGTATGTGAACTGCTCCACCGCACTGAGTCTCTGACCGTTGACTGTGATGTTGGGCTCAACGTAGGGTTTCCCTGGGGCTGGCTGATGGAGAACTTCAGTTTTCCTCGTGCTGATGGTAAGGCCGAAGTTCCTGCTGGCAGTGGCAAACTTGTCAACGCTGAGCTGCATGTCAGCTTCAGATCCAGCATTGAGGGCACAATCTTCAGCAAACAAAAAGTCTCTGATGATGTCTGTGATGACCGTTTTTGCTTGAAGCCTTCTGAGGTTAAACAACTTGCCATCTGTTCGGTACTTTAGGCCGATTCCAACATCGCCATCTCTGAAGGCATCAGTAAGCATTGCAGAGAACATGAGGCTGAACAGCGTTGGAGCCAGGACGCAGCCTTGCTTGACACCATTTGTGACAGCAAAAGGAGCAGATGTTTCGCCTTTGTCCTTGACTCGAGCCTGCATGCCTTCATGGAATTGGCTGACCAAGGAAATAAATTTCCGAGGGCATCCGTACTTGGC
>NC_134886.1:10967787-10972787 GCF_041734735.1 Babylonia areolata
CGCTTGCAAAATTACGCAAACATGCAAAAACACTCAACCACACACATACATAACTTACGCCATATACTCCCGCACGCATACTACCCCCCGCCCCCTCCAGCCCCCTCCCTTCCCCAACCCCTGCCGTCCCCACCAAGATCCCCCATCAACATACAAGTGTTCTCGCACACATACACGAGCGTGCATACACTCACACAAACTCTTACGCGCGTGTACACGCGAGCACACACACACACACACACACAACATTGACAGCAACAACAAGTACAACAACAACAACAACATACAGCTTTAGTCGTGATGCCCGTCGACATTATATGCTGCAAACTTTATCACCTGCATATACTATCACCGGTGCAGTTGATTTTCGGCGGTGACCCTCCTCCACACACACACACACACACACACACACACACACACACGCTGTAAATTCTCAACGGTTCGAATACCGATCTCGAATTCATGTAAAGGGAGACTCCTATCTCCTTCTCTCTCTCTTCTTGTAAAGACTTCTGTGCTCGCATTCAGTCTATAATAGTTCATCCAAAAGTTCCGGTGCATGAACGCGTACACCAGCCACTGCTGCTCACTGTTGTCACTCGCCTGGAACGAGTCTCCTGACGAGAGACTTGAAGGGTGTGAGGACACAGAGGAAAAACCACCTTGTCATGACGTTACACACACACACACACACACACACACACACCAATCCTCCATTAGATCTTTATCATGAAGATGATTATAATCACAATCACTATCGTATCTACATTGAATTTTTTTTATAACTCAAACATCTGGCGACAATATGTGGTGACAATAATTGCTAAGTGCAGAGACAGTACATGCCGCGACAGTTTAAACCTTGAGTCTGCTCGGGTAGACTAATGTTGTCCCCAGGAGAAGCGACCCGAGAGAAACTTTCAGCTGTGTTCACACATCCCCCTCAGTCTGCCATAGCAGTGCTCTGGGGCGTGTCCGCTGTTCAGTCGCTCGAGGTGACAGTGGCTGTTGCTTGTGGGATACTTTACCACATTTCAGGACGTCGGGAGTTCGTCGGCTTCTGAATTGAGGTACATGTGTTCATATGTTTAAGCATGGCAATGCCCTTGTGGGAAGCTGACTGTCCGGGAGTTGGAGTGATCTGTGCCTTTTGCATTTAGATTTTACGCGTGCGTGTCATTTGCGCTACGTGTGTGAATGTGAGTGTATGTGTGCGTGACGGTCAATAGCGCTACGTGTCGATTGCGCTACTTCTTTTTATCGCAAACATGCCTATAGCGCTGTCACAGCCATCAAACTAAATGTGTACTATTGTCGGAACATACTCGTTACGTTGTTGCAGAGTTTAGTTGTTTTAGAACAAATATTAAAAGCCCCAGAAATAGTGTAGATCCGCCCGCCACTTCAGCATGTAATATTGGATAGGTGAGCTACCTTTTCATGTATAGTATTCAATCACTATATAGATCTGTAGAGATCTATTGTTTGGGAAGTCACTTTAGATATAAACGTAAAAAATCTTTAGTGCCAGAAGTCAAGAGTTCTTCTGCAACTGTCATTGGAAAACAGTCTGTGTGATTGATGGAGCCTTCAGTAGTACTACATTCGTTCTATTAGGGTTCAGTTTCGTTGTATTCTGTGTATATTCTAGCTTTAAACTCTCGAAATGGGGGAGTAACAAGTTAGGAGTGTTTGTTAGCCTAATAATCCTAGTGCAAATCCTTGAAGGATTTAGGATTCCAAGTGGGCAAAATTCGTCTGTCCTGTCAGTTAGGTGTGTTGAAGTGGCGGGCTACTCCGGGCCGTGGGCTGTGCATTCTGGAGACTCTGTGCCCCATCTTGTACCCCATTGCCACTTACATTTCCCTTACACCCCTGCTCCTCCCCTTGTAAAGGACTACGACCCTCTACCATCTTTTGGGATCTACGCCTGTAGAGTAAACGGCTAGACTGTGCGTCAGCTGTGGGGTGGGCTTCGGACAGGTTTTACAACATCAAGGCTGAACTGTAGATCAGCTTTTGAGGTGGGCGACAGAGAGACACTTGATTTACATGGGGATGAGTAACTGGGTTAGCTTCGTGTTCTTTGTCAACTTGGGGTAGCTTCTTTGATGGTCATCAACATTGGGAGGGCACCACTAAACATCATATAACATTGGGTTAGCATCAAAGATTCTTTATCAGTGTGAGATAACATCAGTGTTAATACTCGGCGTTTAGATCTGCTGGTTGAACAGTTGGACTCCGAAGGGAGTGGAGAATAATCATCGCGATTTTATTGTGGACGCTGTCCTGGTAAAAGAAAACTGAAAAGTGTTATTATTTGTATTTCCCTGGACAGTTCGAGGAGGAACTTGACGGAAGACTATAAATTAATTTAGTGACCTATATAAGGGTCAAAGGATTTGGTTGAGCGAATGTGTATGAATGTGTATTAGAGTAGATGTATAACTGAGAGAGTGCAAGGTGCGTCGGAGTAGAGTGATATTAAAATTTGATGTCATGGGTGAATGAATAAATGTTTATATGACTGGTCATTAAGTCCGTATCGTTGATATTTTGTATGTATGTCCATATCTATGTTCGGGGCTAAGGGGGCATATCTTATCTAATATCGCCTATTTCTTTTCTTGACTGTCCATCTCTAACTCCATAGGGTTCTTCTCTTCTCACTTCTTTAAACCTCGTCTGTCCCCTCCAAACTACCCTCTCCTCATTAAGTCTCTTTCTGACAAGCGCTGCGTGTCAGTAACACTTCTCGATCAATGATGACTGTCACTATGCTTGTTTGTCCCAGCCTGTGAGACACGCTTCGTCTCTTGTCCGTCCTGTTTTGTGACACGTCAGTTCCTTGTTAAAACTGCCAGTTCTGTCCCGCCAAGTCAATCATATTTCTGGACAAATTCTTTCACTGACGCAGTACCTTTCACATTCCATCTACCAGAAAGTTGCCGACCTGTAATAGATGTTGAAATGTATTTTTTTTAACGCTACATTGTGTAACATGAGAGAGGAAAAAGAGAGAGAGATACGAAAATAGGCAACTGAGATATATAACAGACAGACAGATGGAGAGACAGAACAGAGAGGCAGAAGAGAGGGAAAGACGAATAGACAGCTGGACAGACAGAGATGGACAAAGATAGAGACATACAGAGAGACAGACAGAAAAAAGAAAGAAGTGTAACCTCGCATTCCCTGTTAGATCATTCACACAAGATGTATAAAACTTGTCTATGTGAAAAAGGCGTGACTTCTATGACTGAACATAATAAGAATATTTCTTTTTAAAAAAATCACTTTGAATTAAATCTACTGACGCGTCTGGTCTGCCTAAACGGGCGAGTGGTTTTTGTTGTTTTTTTCTGCCCCATCACCTGCACCGTGTCAGTGGCATTACTAACGCCGCTCATTCCGAGTCCCCCCTACACAGCCACACACGGGTTTGTTTGTCGCAGTCCGAGTGCCGGCAGTCTACTGGGAACCATCGATGTTAGATCGGCAGGAGACCACACACCGGATGAGACCCTGCACTACTGTTGAGTCAGTTTGGTGGTGTTTGTTAGTGCCCGTTCTGATTCAACGTACTTGGGACACAACCTACCAAGCCCCGTACTGACGACAATAAGGGCATAGCAGCGGAGCCAGACTGAGCGAGTGTCCCTCCAACAGCAGTTCCTTTCGAATTCGCCGAAACTGAAGACCTTGAAAGACTCACCCCAAGCGCGGAATTGGAGGTATATCGAAAGTGAGGTCACCAATACAGCAGGGCATGAAAGGCCACATAACTGGGGGCCTTTTTTTATATTGATGATGAAGGAGGAGGATGACAATGATGATGATGATGACGATGCTACTATATGGAGGTCCATTTAGGTTTGGGACTACGCAAAAGGCTGTACTCTACACTTCCTGTCATGATGATATCCCGGCGTCAGCCACTTACAGTATTGGTCAGGAAATTAGAGCAACACCCCCAAAGACGCATCCTTGAAGTGGATGATACTCGACTGTGTGGTCCCAGTCCTCCCATTTAAGCCCACAGCGCACTCAGCTCTGCGTAGGAGTCGGCCGAAAAACCCATCTGGGCGAATATATGTTGTTTAAAACGTGTAACATGACCATCATCGCTTGAAAGAAGGTTAATTTCTTTCAAACATGTGCATTACAATCCAAATAACAAAGTTACACACACACACACACACACACACACACACACACACGCACACACACACACACACACACACACACGCACACACACACACACACACACACACACATATATATACTGCCATGGACTGTGTGCGTGGGTGAATTTCATGCATGAAGCTGCTCCCGACAGAAGCTAAAGTGCGCATTTGTTCTCCACTTACTCTACACACACACACACACACACACACACACACACACACAACTGACAAACTAGCAAGCTGGGCCACAAATAACAAGTTTATAGATAACAAGTTTCTGCTCCCCCACTGCGAAAAAAAATCTTATCCAAACACAAAAAAAATGCAAGAAGTTTATTTCGTGTGTCCCCTGGGGGCATTGAAACATTACATACATTCATCTTTCACACACACAACGTCAAGCAAACAAAAAGAGTGATGTCAAAACATAGTAAAAAGCGCATTCGTTCAATGCACAACAAGAAGTAATATTTCATTAATGATATAAACTGATCTGTGGGAGCGAGCGGGTCAGGAACCAGTGGCCAAGCAGATACTGCGGAGGAAGTGGGGCTGGATCGGCCACACCCTCAGGAAGCCAGTGTCCAGCATCACACGTCAAGCCCTGACCTGGAACCCGCAGGGAAAGAGGAAGAGAGGCCGGCCTTGCAACAGCTGGAGGCGAGATACCGAGGCAGAGCTGAAGCAGCAAGGGACAAACCGGACTGGAATGGCCAGAACAGCCCAGAACAAAGTGCGATGGCGAGGGGTCGTCGATGGCCTATGCTCCACCAGGAGCGATGGGCAAAATGAATGAATGATACAAACAAA
>NC_134886.1:10977787-10980287 GCF_041734735.1 Babylonia areolata
TAGCTGATGAAGCTTCTCAGTCAGCGCCATACCACCTTCTTTGTAGACCTCAGCTGGAATGGAGTCTGAGCCAGGGGCTTTGCCATTGGATAGCAGATGGATAGCTTTCTGGGTCTCCTCCAAAGTTGGAATGGCATCCAACGACTCACTGACTGGCACCTGGGGGAGTCGGTCGATGGCTTCATCATTGATGGTGGAGGGGCGGTTCAGTACGCTGTCAAAGTGTTCAGCCCATCTCTCAAGGATCCCGTTCTTGTCAGTGATTAGGGTAGAACTATCAGCACTGAGGAGTGGAGCAGATCCGGAGGTGGTGGGACCGTAGACTTCTTTCAGGCCGTTATAGAAGTTCTTCATGTCGTTCCTGTCTGCAAAGCCCTGGATCTCATCAGCTTTGTTGCTCAACCAGGAATCCTGCATCTGCCGCAGCTTCAGCTGGATGGTGCTGCGTGCGCTCTTCATTATGTCTTTCTTTGACTGTGACTTGGGATTTTCAATGTGGGCTCTGTAGGCTTGACGTTTGTCTTCCAACAGCTGCTTGATCTCAGTGCATTTCTCATCAAACCAGTCTTTGTGCTTCCTGGCAGAAGGCCCCAGGCACTCCATGGCAGTGTTGTACACCGTCTCATGCAGTGCGCCCCATGCTGCCTCCACATTCTCGTTGTCCAGCACAGTGGACTCAAGGCGTTCCTCCAGGGTGTCAGCAAAGCTCTGCTTGATGTTACCTAGCTCCAGCTTGTTGACATTCAGGCGTTTGGGTGCTTTCATGCCCTGAGGCCGTCTCTTGGGCTGGATGCGGAGGTTGAGTTTGGAGACGATAAGGCGGTGGTCTGTCCAGCACTCGGTGCCGCACATGGCCCTCGTGACTCGTACGTCCTGCCTGTCCCTCTTCCTGACGATGACAAAGTCGATGAGATGCCAATGCCCAGAGCGAGGATGCATCCATGACGTGCTGTTACAGGTAGGGAGGCAGAAGACGGTGTTTGTGATAAGGTCATGCTCGGCACATGTCTGGAGAAGTAGTTGACCATTGCTGTTACAGTTGCCAAACCCATGCTTCCCAATCACGCCTTCCCAGGAGGTGCTGCCACAGCCAACTCTCGCGTTAAAATCACCAAGAATGATGAGCTTGTCTGCGTTGAGAACAGTGGTGATGACAGCGTTCAGGTCCTCGTAGAACTTGTCCATGATCTCATCCGGGTTGGTCATGGTGGGCGCGTAGGCGCTGACAATGGTGGTAAACTTCTTTCCATTGCATAAGGGAGTTTCATCGTCATCAGGCGATCGTTCACTCCTTTCGGGGGGCCAGCCAGCTTGCCAACGAGGGTTGTCTTAACTGCAAAGCCAACTCCAGCTTCACGTCTCTCTTCAGGTCCGCGACCACTCCAAAAGAAGGTGTAGCCTGCGCCTCGCTCACAGAGTTCGCCTTCTTCTGCCAGTCTGGTCTCACTTTAGGCAGCGATGTCGATGTTGTACCTGGCTAGTTCACTCGCAATGAGTGCTGTGTGTCTCTGTGGTCTGACCGAGTCGCCTCTGTCCAGAAGCGTACGCACGTTCCATGTGGCAATGGTCAATGTGGTGCTCCTTGTTTTCTTCTTTCTTTCCTTTGTGTGTCGACCGCTTGAGTAGGGTCCCCGTCAGCCGCGGTATGCTGATTAGGGTGGTGTGGAGCAGGCAATGTTTAGGGCACCTTTTCTAGCCCCTTCCTCATGCCATGGAGGTGAGCAATGATATCCTAAAGAGGGCTGCTCAGTCGCTCAGGGGGCTGCATATCTCCACCGCTGCTCCAGTCGGTGAAAAACGACCCTATGGCCTGAGCCGCCTGTGTGCAGGTCCGCGGCTACGACTGCCAGTGTACCCACACCTGTCGCTTCGTCGCTCGCCTGTCGCCACAGGGCTTGGGGAAAATGATGGTATGGGATGAAGGATGACTGATGACTTGCGCGATGACTTTATTGTGAGGAGGAGTTGCGCACCGTCGACCTCACTCTCTTGTCCGAGACCGTCTGTATCCAGTGGCAAGACGAAGTCAATACGACTGGAGATGGAAACGGATGCAGTGGATGACCAGGATGTCCTATGTGCCTCATCCTGCCCTCAGCACTCCACAGTGCTCTGCTGCAACCGCCTTCCTTTCCGTTGAACCATGAAGGTTTCTTCCGCAGAGTCCGCCGGATCCAGTCTTCACATGCTTGGGTAGACGAGCCCTAACTCACCGAGGGTTTGAGACCCGTCGGCTACCCTCACCTAGTTTAGCCAGCCTGTCAAAGCCGTTGCCCGGGGGTTAGGCGCTGCCGCATGCAAGCAGCTTCTAGGACCCATAAGTGAGAGCTGGGTGCCGGTGGGGCCCAACAGAGGACGAACCACTCCCGGAAGAGCGTGACAAGCCCCCCCTCTAGAGGTACTACCCCTCCCGTGCACCCCCTAACACACACATACACATACACACACAAACATATACGCGCGCGAGCGCGGGTACGCACATGAGCACATATGACACATG
>NC_134886.1:10985287-11020287 GCF_041734735.1 Babylonia areolata
CCTGTCCTACTCTCCCTTTCCCCCATCTTCTACTGCCCTACTCTCCCCCATGTCCTAATATCTCCTCCATCTCCCCCGGTTCTACTCTCTCACCCCCATCTCCCCCATCCTACTCTCCCTTCCACCCTCATCCACCCCCTTTCCTACTCTCCCATCTTTCCATTTCTCAGCCCAGCCCTACTCTCCTGTCCCAACTATTCACCCTTCCCGCTTCCTACTATCCGCCTCTTACATGCTCCGACTCCCGTTACCCTCAGTCTGGCTACCACCTCCACTGCTCGACCTCCTACCCCATGCAGTAACCCTGAATTTGATATAATCACCTGCAGACGCTTCGCAAAAGAAAGAAAGAAAAAAGACTATATATTTTCCTCCAAAGAATGGAGTGGAATTATTGGTTGTGATCCCATCCCATCCATCACCCCACTATCTTCCCCCATCTCATCCTTGTCCTACTCTCCTTTCACCACCTCCCTCCCCCGTGACCTACCCCTACGAATCTTGTATTTCTTTTTATCACAAAAGATTTCTCTGTGATAAATTCAGGCTGCTCTCCCCCAGGATGAGCGCGTCACCTCTCAACAGCGTCAGCCTTTTCTTTTTTTTTCCCCCTGCGTGCAGTTTTATTTGTTTTTCCTATGGAAGCGGATTTTTCTACGGAATTTTGCCAGGAACAACCCTTTTGCTGACGTGGGTTCTTTTACGTGCGCAAAGTGCATGCTGCATACGGGACCTGGGTTTATCATCTCATCCGTATGACTAGCGTCCAGGCCACAACTCAAGGCCTAGTGGAGGGAGAGAAAATATCGGCGGCCGAGCCGTGATTCGAACCAGCGTGCTCAGATTCTCTCGCTTCCTAGGCGAACACGTTACCTCTGGCCCATCGTTCCACATGCCTCTATCAATGCCACCCAACCAAACTAAAACACTGTCCTGATGTATCCACTTTTTAGCAAATTTTAGAGTATTTCCTTATTTCAATTCTTTTCATTTCCTGAACTTTTACTGCTTTAACATTGATACTAAAGTTCTATATTCATTTCATACAATGTTCTTGCATAATTTGATACGGCATGATTACCATATTTTCTTGGTTTTTACCCTTTTACAAAAAAACAAAACAAAAACAAAAAAAACTTGCATGATTCGCTTCCTTATAAAATTATATGAGACGTTTCATTACTAGCATAAGATAAAGTGTGATACATCACAAACGTTACTCAACTGTTCTCAAGGTGTATGCTGATTAGCAAACACTGCTTTCCAATCGTGTCAAACTGCAGGTGAAGCAGAGAAATCAAATGATTATGTCGTTTGGGTAAAAAAGCCAATGGGTTTAGTTGGAAATTACTGCCCTTTGATTAACAGAAGGAACATCCACCTTCACTACTCTTTGTGCCAATATTCAACGATCGACTGAGTCATATCCGTCCCTCACCACCCCACTTTCCTGTCTTTTTCTGAATTGTCCATCATCAAGATCAAAATGTAATCTGCTCAGTCTTTAGCATATCGTCTTATCATGCACGGAATTGAGAATGTCTAATAATCAGTGGCTTGAAAAGACGCACACACACAAACAAATAAATATTAATCTATTTCCATGCTTCCCTCCCCTCCCCTCTTGGTGTGTGTGTGTGTGTGTGTGTGGTGTGTGTGTGTGTGTGTGTGTGTGTGTGTGTGTGTGTGTGTGTGTGCCGAGAGAGAGGGAGCAATGGAGAGAGGTATCTATGTATTTATTTGGCGCACCCGCGCGGGCGTGTGTGTGTGTGTGTGTGTGTGTTGAATTCACGTATTATTCAATCCCGTGCATGACAGGACTTTATCCTTCAGACTGAACAAATTACATTTTGATCATGATGAAGAATTAGACAGAGACATGAGGGTGGTGTGGAGAGGAACAGATATTACTCAGTCAGTTGTTGAATATTGGGAGTGAAGATGGATGCTCCCTCTGTTAGGCAGTAATTTCCGACCAAATCATTATTTTTTTTTGTCGTTGTTTTTTTCATAACGACATAATAATTTGATTTCTCCGCTTCACATGCTGTTTAATAGGGGGAGGAGGACGAGGGGGGTCATAAGGGGGAGGGGAGTAGGACAGGGGTGACATAGGGTCATAAGGGGGAGGGGAGTAGGACAGGGGTGACATAGGGTCATAAGGGGGAGGGGAGTAAGACAGGGGTTACATAGGGTCATAAGGGGGAGGGGAGTAGGACAGGGGTGACATAGGGTCATAAGGGGGAGGGGAGTAGGACAGGGGTGACATAGGGTCACAAGGGGGAGGGGAGTAGGACAGGGGTGACATAGGGTCACAAGGGGGAGGGGAGTAGGACAGGGGTGACATAGGGTCATAAGGGGGAGAGGAGTAGGACCTGGGTGACATAGGATCATAAGGGGGAGGGGAGTAGGACCTGGGTGACATAGGGTCATAAGGGGGAGGGGAGTAAGACAGGGGTTACATAGAGGAAGGGGGTGGGAGTGGAAACGGGGGATAGATTGGTGGGGGGAGGGGGGGGGCAGGACATGTGGAGTAGAAAAGGGATCACACCCAATAATTCTCTTCTTTGCAGGAAAATGTCTTTCACAGAAGCGTCTGCAAGTCTTTATATCAAATGGAGACTTGGGTAGGGGGTTGGGCAGTGGAGGGGAAATCAGGGTCATGGGAGTACGAGGGTGTGCCAGTGGGGGTGGTGGAGGGGGTGGGACAGTAGGACAGGGGGGAGGGAGGGTAGGACTTGAGAGATGGGAGAGTAGGACGACGAAAGAGATGGGAGAGGGAGAGTAGTACAGGGGGGGAGATGGGGGAGATGGGTTGAAGGAAGACAGGAGAAAATGGGGAGGTTGGAGAGTAGGACAGGGCGGAGAAGGTGGGATGGGAGAGTAGGAGAGGTGGGGAGATCTATATCCTGGTATAATCTCGCAATACTGGTATAATACTGCGCAAGTCAGCTGAGCTGATTTCATGCACGTTTAACCCCCTTTCTGTTGCTTAACCCTTAAAGTAACACTCTTTTTTTTACTGAGGAAGTTTTTGTCGAGTTTGACCGTGACAATCATTAAAGATTTCCTTCCTTCCTGTATGTGTGCACTCTGCGTAATGGACGAGGATCATCAAGGCGACATTGGAAGAATATGCCATGCCTAAAATTTAATCCTTGAATAAGCGTAAGTTCTGAACGGGCCGTATGTTAAAAAAACAACATATTTTTTGCTTTTTTCACTTCTTTCATTTAAAAATTCATTTATTTATTTATTCATTCATTCATTCACTGCCCCTCCACCTCCCACTCTTCTTCATCATTGGTGTTTTCCCACCAATTTTGAACTGGCTTACGATTTTTGACGAATTGTTTTTAATCCCCGTAAAACGCAAAATTTCCTGCCGAGCATATTTCTCTGTTTCTTTTTTTTTTTCAGCTGCGTTCCTGATCCCGTATTTGTTGCTGATGGTGGTGTGTGGAGTGCCCATATTCTTTCTGGAGATGTCCGTCAGTCAGTTCTCCAACCTGGGGCCTGGCAGGGTCTGGATCGTCTGTCCGCTCTTCAGAGGTTGGCCAGAGTTGAAGTCCTTTGTGTGTGGTGTTTGCGTTGGATTGGAGTCTGTATATCTGTCTGTCTGTCCCTCTCCTTGTCTCCCTCAGTAGGTTTTTGTCTTCACTCCCTGGCGTTGTCGCTGTCAATGATGTAGATGTGTATGCATGATAATTCTGCTTGATATTGCTTCGCTGGAACCCTAGCTGTAGGTTCAAGAGAACACCAGTATTGTTGTTATCATTATCATTTCCATCATTGATATCACCATCATCACCATGACTATCATCATCACCATGACCATCACCACCATCATCACCACCATCATTTCCTCACACGTCCCTCCACAGGAATCGGTTACGGCATGGTGGTGATCACGGCAGTGGTGTCCCTGTACTACGCGGCCATTGTGGCCTGGGCCCTGTACTATCTGGCCATGTCGTTCTCCAACCCTCTGCCTTGGACGTCCTGTGACAACGGCTGGAACACCAACTCCTGCTTCCCGACAGGCTTCCTGCAGCAGGCGAAGGACCAGGACCCTGACCACAACCACACCTCTGGCCTGACTCCGGTCCTTTCTGTGTTTGCCGTGGCCAATATGACGTCAGCCAACATCACGGCGACGGTGAATAGTACGGAGTCTTCTGTGGTGCAGTTTTGGAGGCAAGGTTTCTTGTAGGACTGGACATGTGTGTTGTGACGCTCGACGTGAGTGACGTGTGAAGTTTGGAGGAAAGGTCTCTTGTAGGACTTGACGTGAGTGTTGTGAAGTTTGGAGGAAAGGTCTCTTGTAGGACGTGACGTGAGTTTCATGAAGTTTGGAGGAAAGGTCTCTTGTAGGACGTGACGTGTGTGTTGTGAAGTTTGGAGGAAAGGTCTCTTGTAGGACGTGACTGTGTGTTGTGAAGTTTGAAGGAAAGGTCTCTTGTAGGACTGGACGTGAGTGTTGAAGTTTAGAGGAAAGGTCTCTTGTAGGAGTGGACGTGAGTGTTATGAAGTTTGGAGGAAAGGTCTCTTGTAGGACGTGACGTGTGTGTTGTGAAGTTTGGAGGAAAGGTCTCTTGTAGGACTGGACGTGAGTGTTATGAAGTTTGGAGGAAAGGTCTCTTGTAGGACTGGACGTGAGTGTTGTGAAGTTTGGAGGAAAGTTTTCTTGTAGGACTAGACGCGAGTGTTGTGAAGTTTGGAGGAAAGTTTTCTTGTAGGACTAGACGCGTGTTATGAAGTTTGGAGGAAAGTTTTCTTGTAGGACTAGACGCGAGTGTTGTGAAGTTTGGAGGAAAGTTTTCTTGTAGGACTGGAAGTGAGTGTTGTGAAGTTTGGAGGAAAGTTCTCTTGTAGGACTTGATGTGTGTGTTGTGAAGTTTGGAGAAATGTCTCTTGTAGGACTTGACGTGAGTGTTATGAAGTTTGGAGGTAAGGTCTCTCGTAGGACTGGACGTGAGTGTTGTGAAGTTTGGAGGAAAGTTTTCTTGTAGGACTGGACATGAGTGTTGTGAAGTTTGGAGAAAAGGTTCGTGTAGGACTGGACGTGTATGTTATGAATTTTAGAGGTAAGGTTTCCTGTAGGACTGGACGTGTGTGTTATGAAGTTTAGAGGTAAGGTTTCCTGTAGGACTGGACGTGGGTGTTGTGACGCTTGTTTAGGATACTGGTTTAGAAGACCACAAATGGATCAAAATGTGTCAGTAGCATATAAGGATGAGTTCAGCAACAGTGCATTCTTCTGGAGATCTCTGTAAACCATTTAATTTGGTGTTTCCACTGTCACTTCAAGAGCCGCCTTTGTGCTCATTACTGGCCTTTCTCTATGTTCTCTAATCTATTTCCATACCATACGCTTCAGGTGCTGAGAACAGGACGGACTGTGCCTGAATATCAAATATTTTGAAAAATATTAAAAACGATGTGAAAACATTTCCTTATACTTTTTAGATGGATAGAGATGAGCTAGACATATATATATATATATATATAGAGAGAGAGAGAGAGAGAGACAGACAGACAGACAGACAGACAGACAGGGTGAGAAAGAGAGAAATTATATCACTGTAACGTTTATTTACTGTCCAATCATTACGGAGTTATTCTTAACTGCCATAAGGTAACGTTGATCAGATTGTACTTGTATCATTATGATAATGAAACGTGCACACAAATAATTTCTAAAGATGCACATGGGCAGCAAACTATGATTCCTAAGACGGCGATGTTCAAAAGCTGAAACAGGCATAATCATCTTGTGGTCTGTTGCAATGTTTGGCTCACACAGGTTTCATTGTTGAGTGACCATCAACCCCTCTCTCAGATATGCATGAACGCACAAGAACATTTCATTAACTCCTCAAAATCACAGAAGTCCAAGTCATGATAACCCTTTAACACCCACTAAAATATGAATATTTCAGTATCATCTAACACACATGTCCAACTCGTGACTATGTCTAACTAGGAAAAGTCATTGAACTATAATCAAACTTTTCCCAATTTTAGAACCTTGCTTTATTTCAACTCAAATTTTTAACTACCATCAGTATATTGCGGGAGTTGAAAACAAGTTTGTAACAACACAAGTTTTTGATCATATTTTTGACAGAATTCAACAAACTTTGGATGTTCCATAAGAAATAAAACTGATATTCAGAGAATGACATATTTCTGTCTTTTCTTATTCATAATTCACGTGGCGAGCGGGTTTACCTTCCCAGTTTAATCTGTAACTTGCCATTATGGCATCTGAATTTAAAGAAACTGATTAGATACGTCTTAAAGGGAAGCATACGATTGTTGTCCTGTGGAACAGAAACCATTTGATGTTGTGACTATTGACCAGGAATCACGTGCTGCAGGACAGAGGCCACAGTATCGGTGACCTGGGGGACCTACGATGGCAGCTTGTGCTGTGTCTGTTGGCCATTTGGGCCGTTGCCTTCTTCACTCACTTCAAAGACATCAAGACATTCGGAAAGGTCAGCATTGAAATAATTTATAACAGTATCAGTCTGAATGGGTCAGATCATATCTCAACAGTACAGCGCAGATCAGACCAAATTTAGCCATGGATCCCAAACGAAGCCAGTTCATGTGAACACAATCTATAGCAATTCAAAACAACCCAAACCAAGATAAACAAAACTACATGAAACTAAGCTTAGCCAAAGCAACAATCAAAATTACACGACATTCAGGAGTAAAACGAGTTGTAACCAAAACGAATCATATGAAAAAAGTCAAAAGCAGTTCAACTGAGACCAAT
Organism: Babylonia areolata; assembly: GCF_041734735.1. Taxonomy (NCBI): domain Eukaryota; kingdom Metazoa; phylum Mollusca; class Gastropoda; order Neogastropoda; family Buccinidae; genus Babylonia; species Babylonia areolata. The sequence continues at coordinate 10,992,078 of NC_134886.1, forward strand.
CCACATTCAGCTAAACCCGAACAAATCAGACAGAGCTATTGAGCAGTCGATGTGACACGTCATATCTGAAGGAAGTGGAGAGGGCTGTGAGTGTGTAAGTGGATCCAAAAGACAGGTGTGACACAGGTGATGTACGTGGCGGCAGTCCTGCCCTACGTGGTGCTGCTGGCCCTGCTGATCAGAGGGTCCCTGCTTCCTGGTGCTGTGGATGGACTGCTCTTCTACCTGGTCCCCAAATGGCACCGTCTGCTGGACTGGCAGGTAAAGTGGATGCTCATGCTGCCCCACCCCCCAAATCCCCGCCCCCCTCCTATCTGTGTGTGTGTGTGTGTGTGTGTGTGTGTCTCTGTCTCGTATGTATACTGCTCTGTACTGTGCTTCATGAAGATTTACACATCTACACTTTGACTGTGAAAATGGAATTGCGTTACTTCAGAATTTTCTGTCTGACTGTTTAACTTATGGCTAAGTATATAATAGTAAATATAATAGTAATTATGATGTTGTAATGTAGGGATTTGAACAGTAGAATTTCTCACGTTTCTCACCATTGTCTGAACAATCACTGCATTTCAGATTGTCAGCATGCAAGTCACCCAGTAGGTTTCAACAGATCATCTGAAGATCAAGTAATGGATAATTGTAGTAAACTGCTGCTGAATGTGAGCACTGCTTTTCATCTGTGTATTCTGAACGTTTTATGTCATGGCGACCGTCAAGAATATTACACTTACATTACTGAATATATATATATGCATATATATATATATATATATATATATATATATGTGTGTGTGTGTGTGTGTGTGTGTGTGTGTGTGTGTGTGTTCTTATTTCTTTTTCCCCCCCGTCTCGTTATCTGTTCACGTTGTTGAAAGAATTTTGTGAGTTTCCAATATCCGAGCAAATAGTTTCTGATCATGTACCTTATCAATGCCACTTTCAGTTGTTAAAATGTTCGTGGCGATGATAAGCAAAATAACAGTATTCATTTGGTTTAAAGGTTTGTTTGAAATGAAAATCCTGCTTGTGAATGTAATGATCATACAAGTCACAAGAATTTCAGGAAAAAATCTTTTATGCAATGGTTCAGTTGATATCGACACCAGTCGTGCATTGAAAGTATCTAATACATGTGTAATGGATGCCACAGATTATAGAAAAAACGCGTTCACTATAAGAACGATTCGAAACCTCAAGTCTTCAGTGTCATACTTGTCAAATGAAATTTTCACAGACTACTTTGTAAATTTAAATTTCAGTGTCCATGAAACAAGGAATGTGGTAACGGTTTTCGTAGAACTAGATGATAATATAAACACCTATCAAAGAGAAAGAGAAAGTAATTAAGAAAGCATTGTTGACAGAATTAGTAGCATCAACAAACAAACCAGAAAGAATTTTGGGACACAATGCATTGAATTTTAATGAAATAGAAATAACTAGCTGATGATGTCAGTATCTAAATTTTCTTTGATCATTTTAAGGCACTTCTAAAGAAAGACATCTGTGTGGATAATACGTTGCACTTTGGGAATCACAAAGGAGATGAAATTAGCCATAGCAACCCAATTACTAATGAAGAGGTATTTTTTGCTTTATGAATTTTTTTTTAAATCCTAAAGCTAAGGCCAGGTGGGGTTGTTGCAGAACTGCTGAAGTATGACTTTTGAATAGAATCCATTTAGACTCTGTGTGTGTGTGTGTGTGTGTGTGTGTGTGTGTGTGTGCTAATTTTCCATACTCGTTTTGATTGATGCATAAGACTCGACTGAATCTTTTCTCCTACCTCTTTAGAAAGTGATGTAAATGACCCTAATAATTACAGAGGAATACAGTTGCATGTGATATAAGCAATGATATACACAGTACTTATACAAGCCATAGATTGCAAGAATGTGTCTAAGAAAATCATTTTACTGGCGAATATCAAGCAGGATGGCTGCATAACTATTCTTACAACAGATCATATAATTCAGTCTCATGGCTTTGGTACAGAAACGGCTTTCCCAAATCGAAAAATTTTATGTCGTATCCTATTGGTTAAAAGTAACACATACTGAAAATATAACACTGTCTATGAAAGCATGCAATATAATATCACAAATGAAATTACAAATTAGAGATAAAATAAACTGGGTGTCAAAATTTAGGCTGACACAGCATGAAATGGGGTTTGCGTATGTGTGGCTAAATCAGGGAGTAGATGATATAAACGGATTTCTGTGCACATTTTGCTCGAGACCAGTTGACTGCCATTGGCAAGAATGGTCATCTCATATTTAAGATTAGCAGACCAGCTTCGCTGGATTTTCATAGACAAGTATATTTGACATGCTCTGTTCCTGTTTATTTATCTGTGAGGATGGATACAAGGGGTGCTGGTAAGTATCTCAACAGATAAAAACTACAGGGACACCAAATCCTAATTTACGTCATACAATTAAAAAAAAAAAAATGACGTCAAAGCCATGATGCCATACAACTTTCTGAAAACCTGTTCTGCCCAGAAAGGCAAAATTTGGGATAACGATAAAGTGTTTAGTGTTATTTCCGGACACACTTTAAGTCCTACACAGGCGTATACACAACAGTACTTCTAATAATTATTAAGACACTGTCTCTGCACAGTCAACCGTTACTAATATTAAGACACTGTCTCTGCACAGTCAACCGTTACTTACCAGACTCAGTGCAGGGTCGTTCCCAACTACATAAACTTCCCTTCTTGCTCGCTTGCGTGGGCATGGTCTTCCCAGACGGTGGCGTGGTTGGGGCGCACACAGACGTTTACGTTCTGTTACCGTATGTCGTTACCGGTCAGATACGTACTTCTTAGTCTTCGGATTCGTTCCTCAGTCGTCTGTTTTCTTGTCCTCGCTGTTTACATGCAACGGCTCTTCGTCCTCAGCGCCCTCTACCAGGTTGGTCGGGTTATGACCCTTGATATCGCTTCCGGGTTACAGGTCACTACGGGACCACCCGTTGTGTTTCACTACAACGATGATGGCTTTCATTCAGGAAACGTGGCTCTTTCACAGTGTTTTTTCGTCCTGTGATCTGTTGTGACTTCTGCCAAAGAAAATTGTTTAAAGAAAGCTTTCGAAATTTGTCCCATTGTTTTGACAGGTGATCCCCGTAGAGAACGACAGTTGTTTGGGTTTTTTTTTGGTTTTTTTGTTTGTTTGTTTGTTTGTTTTTTGTTTTTTTGTTTGTTTTTTTGTTTTGGTTTTGTTGTTGTTGTTGTTTTATTAACTGAAAAGAATTTCAAGTTTGGGGGATTCACGATCGACTATGATGACCGCTTTCATCTCCCTTTAACCGTCGTTACTACATAGAGTTTTCCTGGGTAAGGTCACAAATTGAGAAGAATCCAAGAATCACCTGTGATGAAATGGAGAATACACTGAATCTTTCAGGGGGAAGTATCGATGTCATTCTCCATGATCACCTTGGCGTTGGGAACCGTTGTGTACGATAGGCCATCACAACGTGAATGATGAACAAAAGAGGGTGAGGGTTAATTAGAGCACACGCATGCTTAAAAAAATTGAAGGAGGAAGATGGGCTCACGTTTGGGACACTGTGACTGGGGACGAGACGGAAATTCAGTATGGTCCCGAAACAAAGCAACAGCCAGCAGTCTGGGTCGTCCCAGTTGAGAGTCTATCTGTAAATCTGAAATCATGTGGAAGTGCAGTCAAACCAATGGTGGCATGTGTTTTTTTGTTGTTGTTTTTTGTGTGTGTGTTTTTTGTGTTTTTTTTGTTTTTTTTTATATTGGCCATTTAGCCATACACCACTTTAGGACGTGAAGACAGTGTCCTCACATGGTATGTCATCCACTGCCCTCCTAAAGTAATTGTGACATGGTGCAGATAGCGTCCCCACACTGGAAAACTAGGTCGCCAACATCATCATAATGTCCGTGCAAACACATCAGCAATAGCTTTCTGGCCGAGAATTATATGCTTAACTGTCATATTACTGAAGCAGTTTGGCATGTAATTTTTTACTGTAATTTGATGAAGCCTTACCTGCTGTTCCACACTCGGTCATAAGCTTTAGTAAGACCGAAGAAGGACGTAAGGATACTTTTTCGCTTGTTTTTTGGTTGTTGTTTTTTTATTAGTATAGTGAGACTTGACAAATGATCAGTTGTAGATCTTCCTTTCCGAAATCCAATTTGAGCTGAGGAAATGCCGTTATTTGTCACAGTATCATACCATTCCAATATTTACAATTTTCTTCCCAACGTAGGAGGTAAATGAAAATGTCTGTAGCTCGAAGCTTCCGTTCGAGGTTTACACTAAAACACGAGATATAATGGAAGTTTTCCATACCTCAGATATTTTTCCACATTCTTAGTGCTATTGAAATGATATATGTAATCATTGTAATGTCTTTATCCTTCTGGTAAATGGTTTAACATGGCATAACGTACACCATCCTTACTAACTGACACAGTTCTGTTGCTCAGCCAATGGATAGCATTCTTTACCTCCTGTAAAGTTATTGCTGAGATGATAGTATTGTCATTTTGTGGGGTGGGATCTCTGTCAGTGATTTTTTCTTCTCATAATGTCTTTTGTTCGTTTGACAAACTGTCCACACTACCTGTTTAAAAAAAAATCTTCAGTCTTCTCTGGTGGGGACAGAAACTCTTATCCTTCATTTTGATGGTTCATTTGACAAACTGTCCACACTACCTGTTTAAAACCAGTTCAGTGCCAGCGAATTTTGTAAACAAAAAGTGCTCTCCTCTTGCCGGGGAATTTTGAGGATTCGGGGGTAATAAATCACAAAACATTATAGCACAAAAGCTATGAGCGATACAGAAAGAAAGTGAACGTTTTTAGGAAGGAAAATGAGTGTAGATTATGATTCTGGTCTTTTTCAGTTAGGTTGATTGTAAGTAACTGTTCAGGCATGTAAAGTCAAGATCATAATTTTTGTGTAACAAAAAAGTCTGTTTCCACCTCTACATAATGACATCCATAAAGAAAAGAAACAAAATACAACTAGAAATAGCAAGCCTATTGTCAGATTATACCTGTAGAATGAATTAAAACAGGCTATAAGTTTATGAAAACAAATTACAGCTCTTACAGACATGTAAGTAAATCACCGTCCCAATAATGACAAAAGTGAGAAAAGTCAACGTAAAAGGTCAATCACAGTCCCAGAAACTGACCTGGCAAGCTTTTTAACAGCAAAGAACGTTTGCAAGTGAGAGGGTGAAGTTCTCTGATGACGTTCACTCCTTTCAAGTTGCACGTGGGCCGATTAAGTTGTCTGTTGTGCATCCAGCTTGACACCTCTTTAAACAAGTCATCCCTCTGATTCAGCGAAAAAGCGTTAAAAACAAAAAGCACGTGTTTCACGGCCAGTGCAGGTTCAGCACTGCGTTTCATGAAAATCGTGGGAAGTATTGGCGGTTGTCGATTGCCTTCTGTCTGCTTTGAAATGTGAGTTCACTCTTCCCAAAAGCCACGCCCCTTTGATAACCTCTGGCTGGCATTCGACCTATCGTCTTACATCACTCCTCTCCCCCTCCTTCCAACACTGGCTGCACGGATTCTGTCAGTCATGGCCAGTTGTTCAAAAACGTTGTCTGATTGGATGGACAGACTGAATTACCATAAAATGGGCTGTTAGTTTCATAACTGTCGTTGTCAATCACCTTCGTTGTCAAACCAATCATCAGATAAGAGAGATCCTTCTCCATTGTGAAATTTGCCCATGATCACAAGCAGAGCTTTCAGAATTGTGTAAATCTGCTGACTGTGACTGCTTGCTTCACTGGACAAAGTTTTCAGTGCATTTGTTTGCGCATGATGCAACCCCTTTTTCCACGTGTGTATCACGTGGTCAGTTATCAACTTGTTATTGAGTAGAAAGAGGTCTTCTAACTGATGTAAGTTCATTTAAATAGTAATTTTATAATTCAGACACATCAAACTAACTGTTCAAAGTCTGTTTATGTGAATTGAACCAAACTCCAATGAAGGAAAAATCGGAACATATGTAGGACGTCAGTGGACGTCTTATAGGCACTATGGCAATACTTTTTGTAGGACGTCAGCTGACGTCTTATAGGCACTCTACTGGTTAAAAAAAAATTCTTCAGCCTTCTCTGGTGGGGACAGAAACTCTTATCCTTCGTTTTGATGTAGTCTTGTAGTTCAATGCCAGATTTCATTTTTGCCCACACTATTTCCTTATGGTCAGATACTTCATTCAAACAGAACTGTGACCAGTTCTTTTTTTCTTGCGTTATGACTCTGTTCACCTTGATTTTTATCAAGCCCATTTCTTTTTGAGTGGCTTCCTTTAAATCTTTATCGGGTACTTTCCTGAGTCTTAACTATGTTAGGTATGCTAATTTCTTTGTATTAACGACCTTCTCCCATGTATTATTCCACCAAACATTTCCAGAAAAAGTGTGACTCTTCTTTGAACCTATTTTGGGAATAGCTATTTCTGTGGCTCCAAGAATTGATTTTTGAAGTTTATTATAAAAAAAATGTTTAAATCTTCGCAAACTATATCACTTTCAGAAATATCTGTAAGACTATTTTTAAAAGTTCCCAGTTTGCTTGCTTAAAATCAAACTTAGGGATTTCATCTTCTCTGCTATATCTAGATTTGGTACATTCCCTAAAAGATAATGTGGTTGGCATGTGATCACTACCTACTAGATCGTCGCTAGTATCCCACTGTACTGATAAAGCTAGGAATGGCGATATAAAGGTAAGGTCAAATGCTGATACTCTATGATGAGCCACATCTAGGATACATGTAATCCTCCCATCGTTAAGTAAATGTAATGATGAATCAACAACATCTTCAACAAAATCAGGATGAGATATATCTATGACAGTCATTATCCCAGAAGGACGCATGGGAATTGATCTCCTCTGATAATCTATTTTTTCTTTTGGGCAATCAAATGCTTGCAACCAGTTTGTATTTTGCCTACTTGGACCTGTAGGGTAATAGACTGACGCTAAATGTATGATTTTATTATCTGAGACATACAATTTTACAAATGTTGCTGGCTGACATTTTTTGGTATAGTTTAAAATTTGGAGATGAATGGACATGTGCATAATTCAAACTACACTGAACATAAGTAGCTGTACTAATTTTGTCAGAAACGTTGCTTTTATGAAAAATCGGATGATGATAATAACCTTTTAGCTTCGGTAGTATTTAGTAACATTTAAGGACTGAAGAAGGAGAATATGATGAAAATTACTAGAAGGGTATGCACGCAGATTATCAGTATTCGTAGTCAAAGAGCGGGAGTTCTACTGCAAGACTGATAGATTCTCACATGTTTGTTGCAACTTCTTCTTCGTCATATATCAGCTAAAATGAATCATATAGAAAATACCATTTAGGTAATGTGATATCAAAATTAAAAGGGGTAATGATGAAAGGATATTATGTTCTCGCACACACGGTGATCAGGTGATCGTCTTGTAGACCAGGTGTTGACTGATTTGATGATGGTGTCAGGTTGTTATCAAGATAATCAAGTGCGTCTCCTCAGATGACAATGACAGGTGGTTGTCATATAGACCAGGCGTTGTCTTCCCAGATGGCACCGTAAAGTAGTCGTCTCGTAGATTATGTGATGTCTCCCCAGGTGATGATGTCAGGTGTTCATCATGTTAAAACAGTGATGTCTCCTCTGATGACGATGCCAGGTGGTCACGTTGAAAAGATGCTGGCTCCTCTGATGACGATGCCAGGTGGTCACGTTGAAAAGATGCTGGCTCCTCTGATGACGATGCCAGGTGGTCGTCATGTTGAAAAATAATGTCTCCTCTGATGACAATGTCAGGTGATCGTCATGTTTTACATATGTCTCCTCTGATGATGGTGTCAGGTGGTCATCATGTAGAACAGTTGATCTTTTCGGATATGAAGCCTTCAGGTGGTCGTCATGTAAAAAAGATAATGTCTCGCCAGATGACGATGTCAGGTGGACATTATGTTGAGCAGATGATGTCTCCTCTGATAATGATGTTAGGTGGTCGGTTTGTGGAACAAGTGATGTCTCCTCAGATGACGTTGGTAGGTGATTGTTGTGTACAATAAAGATGACACATGAAAGTCATGTAGACCGGATATTTTCCGTTCTGATGATTTTACCATGTAATCACCATATCAATATTTCAAGACTGACGTTTCATCAATGGTTCAGTTTGCGTTGACGCATTATCATAGTCTACATCAGTCTGTGTAGGCTGGAAACAAAGTTTATGATTAGCTTAAACAACATCTGCGTATGATTTCTTTTTTCCGTTCTTATTTTGGGTCATCTTTAGCTTTGCCTGTGAAAGACGAAGTTTGACAGTTGTTACTGTCGCTGATCTTCCCTACCTCAAATAGATTTTCCGGATGTCACTAACGATTGGTATTGTAGAAAGAATACTAAAATCAGCTTCTCAGAAAACTATTCCGACTGTTTTTGGTTCAGGCTTTGAAGCCACAACAGAAAAGCCCGCAATGCTCTGTGTCTGCAACAACTTCAACTTCTTATATATGGCCAAGCCAAGCCAGTTGAAGAGAATCATTTCCCGAATCTTTGAATAAAACATGAAACTGTTCCTTTGTGTTTAACACATCCGGTGAAAAGCATTATTTTTGATACTTGAGATGAACTTGTTTTAAAGGAGTGGTCACTGTCAAATGTTTATTTTATCCCCACTTAAACTCTCCCCAATTCCTCACAGCGTCATCAAAGTTACGTCATTGCAAAACGTCATAATCGGGTTTCAGAGGAACACAAACAAGTGAAATGAAATGTTACCAAACGGACGACAACTGCAAAGGTCCGGAAAACAAAGGCAAACTCACGAACGAGAGCTTTAACACGGTAGGTTGACCCAGAAACTTTGTGCAGTCATTTACACACTCGCGATTCCATACTGTTGTGCGGTTTCGTTCACACCAGTTCCACTCTTTATAGCATGAAGAGCATCCTCCAGTTGCTGACTTGACCATGATCCATATCTGTAACAATTTTACAAAGATTTATTTTACATCAGGTTATATACAAAAAACGCATATGGTGCACACACTAACGCGCACATACACCTGTCCTTTCACCACACAGACACACACACACACACACACACACACACGCAAACCAAATATTTTCGAAAAGACAATCGTGAATAAACATATAATTCAGGCTGCTTTTTGTGTGTCGACTGACTATCAAATCGGTAGACGGACGGTCTGCGTGTAGAGGTGACAGGATCAGTCATAGAATAGATAGCTGGGTAGCTGTTTTGCTGAATAGATAGATGGTTAGATTGATGCACAGAAAGAAGAAACAGAGTGGTTATAAATTCATTGAGACCTTTCCATCGAAAAATTGTATCGAAATACTGACAAGCGAACCTTTTTTTTTTCTCTCCAGTCACCTTCAACACTTCGGTCGAAATACAGGTAGCGGACATTTTCAAAAAAGAAGTGACTAGAGAAGAAGACATTGGACAAGGAGTTGGGGGAGGAGAATACAATGACGATAATGAATAAATACACAATGAAGATAATGACAAAAGTTACAACTTAGACAACGACGGCAGACCCAGTGCTAGTAATGATATCGCCATGTAGGTATGGCTGGCGGCAGCCTCCCAAGTCTTCTTTTCCACGGCCATCGGTACCGGGATCTTCGCCACCTTATCCAGCTTCAACCGCTTCCACAACAACGTGTACAGGTTAGTTACTGTGGTTAACAAATAATAAAGAGTGGTAACTCTTTCCATTCACAAGGTACACAACTTCAAGTCAATGCTGCTCATGCTACAGATTCAGCTAGCACACAGGTAAATAAAAGGGACACAGGAAAAAAAACCCAGACTCTTCCTCGAAAAAGGAAACTCCGGGTTTGTCCTTATACAGATCATTTGACATGTGAACAAGGCAGCAATGACAGAAGAAATATGCAAACACAAATCAGCTTTCGGTCAAAACTGGCATAGCCGTTTTAATCTTGAATAAGTTACACAGAATATACGAACAATACAGAACAAACACATGGTTGCCTAGATGATTGTGTGTCTTGTATCTATACAAGGTGTTCTGTTTTGGTTGGAACACTTTATATCTAATTCTTCTTGTCTTCTGTCTTTGAACTCTCCGTCTGGACATCCTGCCAGGTACGTAGATTGGAGAAGTTCGTGTTCTTTAGAGAACATCTGTCTTCCCTTTCTGCTTCAAAGCTGTCTGTTCCCTTACACGGGCTGTGGGGTCCTGCGATATCAATTTCGATTTCTTGTTTGACCGCGTCAGTTGTCGGCTGTGATGGGCTGGATTTGGGTTCGTGTTCATCGGAAATAGCAGTGATGACAAACTGTTTATCTTGTGTGTGTGTGTGTGTGTGTGTGTGTGAGTATTTGGGTGAAGAACATTTTAATTGCCTTAACTCTCTCCATACGAACGGCGAAAGAGACGACGTTAACAGCGTTTCACCCCAATTACCATCATCAAAATATTGCAAGTGGAAGGCTCTTACACTGAAGAGGTGACTGTTGACAAAGAATACCACAATTCTGACGACGGAAGCTAATGGTTGCGTCATTCAGACACCCACTGGACATCCGAGGGGTCTGTGTAGAGGAGAAGAGAGGACTGGCCGTACTGAGTGAGTTAACGTTGGGTGAATGAAGATTACAGTACACTTTTCTGAATTATGATACTTTTCCTTCATTTGGAAGAAATATTCTAATATGTAGACTGGTTTAGTGTGACACTCAGAACACTCCTGTGTGACAGTGAGGCGTGGACGAAGAATATCAACTCCTTCCAAAAAAAAAAAAAAAAAAAAAAAAAAAAATATATATATATATATATAGAGAGAGAGAGAGAGAGATGTTGCTTGGTTATGTTATGGAAAGTCAGGTTTCGAACCGAGGCTCTGGAAAGTACTAGGTCTGGGTTTAAGTCTAGGTTTAGGAAAGAACCAGGTGTAAATGAACACTGGCATTAGGTATATGGTTCAATACAATGACCGTTCGTCCTAGGGATGCCCTCGTGCTGCCAGTGCTGGACGCTATGACGTCAGTGTTCGCTGGATTCGTCATCTTTATCTATGTGGGCTACATGGCTCACATGCAGAACACCACGGTGGACGAGGTGGTGACACAAGGTAGTGTAGTGTAACTGTAGAGTGTTGTGTTGTACTGAGAGAGAGAGAGAGGGGGGATACAGAGACAGATACTGTATTATCATGTTGTTGTTTTCGCTAACCGTTCTGTTTCTTTTACCATATATATATAGATATAGATAGATATTTCAGTTGATACGAAAAGGCAGGTAAAAGCATAATAATGTGTATCAAAATCTCAAAAAATACATCAGAAAATGAACGAGAGATAACATTCCCCTAGCGTCTGGTCTGATCTTTGAAAAGTAAAAGAACAACCACCACCACTTCCCCTTCCCCACAAGAAAAAAAAAGCAAAACAACCATACCACCAACTGGAAAATAACAAAAACAAACTATTTGTTTATCACAAACTAGCGATGTTAAATTCAATGGTTGATGAACTGATTAATTGCAATTGACTTACCTACATTTTGTGTACAACACAAAACGTATTCATTAAGAATACTTTATATATTCATTTGAAGAATTTATTGTTTCTTTGCCTTTTTCCAGGAACGGGTCTGGCCTTCATTGCTTACCCTGAAGCCCTGGCCACGATGCCTCTTCCACAGTTTTGGGCCGTGCTGTTCTTCCTCGTTCTCTTCACTGTGGGGCTGGACACTCATGTGAGTGAGGTCACTGTGGGGCTGGACACTCATGTGAGTGAGGTCACTGTGGGGCTGGACAGTCACGTCGGTGAGGTCACTGTGGGGCTGGACACTCATGTGAGTGAGGTCACTGTGGGGCTGGACACTCATGTCAGTGAGGTCACTGTGGGGCTGGACACTCATGTGAGTGAGGTCACTGTGGGGCTGGACACTCATGTAAGTGAAGTCACTGTGGGGCTGGACACTCACGTCAGTGAGGTCACTGTGGGGCTGGACACTCATGTAAGTGAAGTCACTGTGGGGCTGGACACTCATGTCAGTGAAGTCACTGTGGGGCTGGACACTCACGTCAGTGAGGTCACTGTGGGGCTGGACAATTAAGTGAGTGAGGTCACTGTGGGACTGGACAATTAAGTGAGTGAGGTCGTGTTCGCATTTGTATTTGTATTTCTGTTGATCACAACAGATTTCTCTGTGTGAAATTCGGGCTGTTCTCCCCCAGGGAGAGCGCGTCGCTACACTACAGCGCAACCCATTTTTTGTGTTTTTTTCCTGCGTGCAGTTTGATTTGTTTTTCCAATCGAAGTGGATTTTTCTACAGAAGTTTGCCAGGAACAACCCTTTTGTTGCCGTGGGGGGGGGTTTTACGTGCGCAAAGTGCATGCTGCACACGGGACATCGGTTTATCATCTCATCCGAATGACTAGTGTCCAGACCACCACTCAAGGTCTAGTGGAGGGGGAGAAAATACCGGCGGCCGAGCCGTGATTCGAACCAGCGCGCTGAGATTCTCTCGCTTCCTAGGCAGACGCGTTACCTCTAGTCCATCACTCCAGGGTTTGGATACTCACGTGAGTCAGGTCACTGTGGGGTTGGATAGTCACCTGAGGTCACTAAGGCTGGATAGTCACGTGAGTGAGGTCACTGTGCGGTTGGATAGTCACGTGAGTGAGGTCACTGTGGGGTTGGATAGTCACGTGAGTGAGGTCACTATGGGGTTGGATAGTCACGTGAGTGAGGTCACTGTTGAGCTGGATAGTCATGTGAGTGAGGTCACTGTGGGGTTGGTTAGTCATATGAAGTCACTGGGGCTGGATAGTGACTTGAGGTCACTATGGGGTTGGATAGTCACATGAGTGAGGTCACTATGGGGTTGGATAGTCACGTGAGTGAGGTCACTGTGGGGCTTCATAGTCACGTGAGTAAGGTCACTGTGGGGCTGGATAGTCACTTGAGGTCACTGTCGGGCTGGATAGTCATGTGAGTGAGGTCAATGTTGGGCTGGATAGTTATGTGAGTGAGGTCACTGTGGGGCTGGACACTCACGTAAGGTCACTGAGGGGCTGGATAGTCACGTGAGGTCACTGTGGGGCTGGACACTCACGTGAGTAAGGTCACTGAGGGGCTGGATAGTCACGTGAGGTCACTGTGGGGCTGGACACTCACGTGAGTAAGGTCACTGAGGGGCTGGATAGTCACGTGAGGTCACTGTGGGCTGGATAGTCACGTAAGGTCACTGTGGGCTGGATAGTCACGTAAGGTCACTGTGGGCTGGACACACGTGAGTAAGGTGACTGAGGGGCTGGATAGTCACGTAAGGTCACTGTGGGCTGGACACACGTGAGTAAGGTCACTGTGGGGATGGATAGTCACGTGAGTGAGGTCACTGTGGGGCTGGATAGTCACGTGAGTGAGGTCACTGTGGGCCTGGATAGTCACTTGAGGTCACTGGGGCTGGATAGTCACTTGAAGTCACTGTCATGTCACTTCCCTTTGGGGGACTTGCTGGGGAGGTAGGTGGGGAGAGGAAATTACAAAAGACAAAAGTCTTTGCAAATAAGCATTAACTTGGTGATAACATGGTGTGTGTGTGTCTGTGTCTGTGTACTCGCGCTTGTGCATCATGTCCGCTAGGATGATGTTTACAAATATCTTTGAGTCCTGTCTTTCTTTGTACCAGAGAGTGAAAAATGAACAGGAAAGCTGTTGATATGAACTGACAAGTACGCGCACGCGTGCGTGTGTGTGTCTGTGCACGCGTGTGTAGGTGGATGAATGCGTGAGACACACAAACGGACTGGCTAATATACAGATTTAGAAACTGGTGAACTCAGAAATGAAAGAAACAAAGAAGAGAAAGAATCAGAGAAACAAGCAAAGAAAGGAAGAAAGTAAGAAAAAATGAAAGAGAAGGAAACAGGCAGGGAAGCAAGCACTCAAGCATACAAAACAGAAAGAGAGAGAGAGGTAGAAAGATGTGGGTGTGACTGGTAATGGTTTTGTTTGTTCCCAGTTTGTCCATGTACAGACGCTCAGTAGCGCTATCGTGGACACCTGGCCTCGTCGCTTTGGTCACAGGAAGCGCTGGGTCACGCTGGTTGTGTGCATTGTGGGATTTGTGCTGGGACTTCCGTTTGTTACCCAGGTATTTGGATACTTTTCCTGTTTGTCAGTGTGTTTTTCTGCTGTTGTTGATTTCTATATTTCTTTCGGAATTCTTTTATTGTTGATGTTCCGCCCCCCACACCCCTCCCCAGCCCCCTCCTCCATGATGATGATGATGATAAAGCTGATGACGTTTACGATGAGATGATGAAGCCGATGATGACAGTCGAGTGGGCATAGGTCCTGAAACAGTGTGAACTGTATGTAGCAAGTGCCTTCATTATGATGGTTTCTAAAGTTGTACTCAACTACGATCATGAGGACGACGACGACGATGATGTTGATGATGATGATGATGATGACAGGGCGGTCAGTACGTGCTGAAGCTGTGTGACTGGTATGTGGCCGCTGTGTCCCTGATGCTGATGGCAGTGGCAGAGACTGTGATACTGTCGTGGATCTATGGCAAGTCTCTTTCCTCTTCGTCTTCATCATTCTTTATTCTCTTGCCTCCTCCATTTAATTGTAACTGTAGTATTCTTCAGCGATGAAAGCAAATGTTGATGGTGACCCATGTTTGTTTTGGTCAACATTGTCATTCTTCTCATTATTGTTATTCTTATTTTTCTGTTTACTGTTTTCTGCCAGTTATGCGCTCAGTTGTTTGTCGTTTGCTCGTTTTACAGTTTGATTTGATTTGCACCCCCGCCCTTCCTCTCCTCTCTTTTTCTCCTTGTTTCTCTGTCAGGCCCTTCTACCTACCTCCATTCTGTCATTCACATATTGTGGCTCAACTATTAAAACAGAATTATGTTCTGTTTATTCCGCTTTAGCTCCAGTCATTGTTTATGAACTAAATGTCGTTAGTTAGCCACCTAAAACTTTCATGTGCTTCAGTTTCTCCTCCTCCTCCTCCTCCTCCTCCTTCTTCTTCTTCTTTTAGAGTTCTCATTGTCATTGTTCTTATTACCATTACAGGGACAGACAGACTGTATAAGGACATCACCATGATGATTGGATTCAGACTCAGCCCTGTCTGGCTTGTCTTCTGGAGATTTATCTCCCCTGGAGTCCTCCTGGTCAGTATATCATACCGCTCACAGGGATTTGTTTGTTTTGTTGATGTTGTTTGTTTTTGTGTGTGGTTTACTTGTCTTGATTTTGCTTTGCTGTTTCATTTGTTTGTAATTTTCACGTCAAGCGGTGAAACGGCATCCAATATTGATTCTTGGATTTCAAACCTTGCTTTCACCAGGTTATGTGGACCCTTGGCATCTCTGAGTGGAAGCCCATTGAGGACTACCCAGGGTGGACGCTGGGGGTGGGGTGGGTGATAGCTGTCACACCCCTTCTCGTCATACCCGTCATGGCTGTTGTATAGCTGGTCTCTTCCTCTGGTACACTGAAGGAGGTGAGTGCTGCGCGCGCGCGCGCGCGCGCGCGCGCGCGTGTGTGTGTGTGCTTGCGCATCATGTCCGACAGGATGAAGAACACAAATCTTTTTGAGTGCCTGTCTTTATCTGTACCAGAGAGAGCAAAAAATACCAGGAAATCTATTGATATGTATAAACACACACACACACACACACACACACACACACACACACACACACACACACACACACACACACACACGCCTAATATCACTTAGAGTGAAAAGACATTCTTGCTAACTGCCTGCCAATTCATCGATGTTACATGCAAAGCGAAGGTTCGTGATGGTTTTTCCTCCAACGTTGACTGTACTGACATGATGTGAGGTCGCCAGAAGCCACACATCAGAGGAGACGCTTCACTGCCGTCGAGTCACTTCATTGGTGTTCAGTAGCGCCAGTTCTGATTGAACATACTTAGGACACACTTTCTAAGCCCCCTACTTCCGACAAATAATGGTTTAGTCGTGAAGCCAGACTGAGTGAGCGTCCCCCCAGCGTGGAGACCGCCTCCACGTCTCTCCAACAACAATCCCCCATGAATTCCCCGACAGTGGAGACCTTGACAGGATTCACCCCAAGCATGGAAGTTGAGGGGTATCGAAACTGACGTCACCATGAGGGCATGACAGGTCACATAACTGGGATTTATCTATCTATCTATCTGTCTATTCTTTTCTTTTCTATTCTATCTATCTTTTGATGATGGAGGAGGATGACGATGATAATGATGATGACGATGCTACTATGAAAGTCCATTCAGGTCTGGGACTATGTGACATGGCTGTATTCTTCGCTTCCTGTCGTAATGATATCCCGGCGTCAACCAGACCCGAGAGATACAGACACTTGCAGTGTTGGCCAGGAAATTAGAGCAATACACTCAAAGACGCACACGTAAAGTGGATGATACTCGACTGTGTTGTCCCAGTCTTCCCATTTAAGCCCATAGCATACTCAACTCTAGGTAGGAGCCGACCGCGGGCCGAAAACCCCCACGTCTGCTGGGAATCGAACCCGCTTCCTCCCAGCCGTCAGTCCGTGATGCTAACCACTTTGAACGGCGGCTGGTACTCGTGTTAGTCCTCACTTGGCACAGCTAACTTCGCTTTGGAATGATAAATTCCATATACTTAGGAATATTCTTAACTCTAAGCAAACTTAGCAGTGCAAAAATCGCCTCGTGCAACCCGGTCCTGGGTGTAAACAGGCTATGTTTGAAATCTTGATTTCCCCAGCGCCTTTGTCTCAATGTGGTTCTGTTGTAAAGTGTTGTCTGCTACGGTCTGTCGCCGTGTCGAAAGAAGAAACACATTTGTTGGTACTCAGCGACATTCTTCTTCTTCTTCTTCTTCTTAGTAGTAGTAGTAGTAGTAGTAGTAGTGTTATTGTTGTTGGCTTTGTTAACATCATTATCGTTAGGATTTCGTACAAATCTTCATTATCATTATTAGTATCGTTATGATGAAGTTCATGATGATGATGATGATGTGTTTTTTTAAAGCGATTCCTGGCCTCCCTACGACCCTCTGCTGAATGGAAGCCCGCCAGACCTCAAGATGGCGACCAGGACGAAGACCAGTGTCTCAGAGAGACCGGGAATTTCATCGCCACAGGAAAGCTGACCGACGACCTTCCCAATGGAAATGACATCGATGAAAACGTTTAAGAACTGAGCAAAAATACCGAATTTAATCATCCCAGTCAAACAGCTACAATCATATCAGCTAGCTTGCTTGCATACTTGTTAGCTTATTAACTCAGTTGCTTTATTGCTTTTTAAACACCATACTCAATTCATTAAATGTTTAGCATTTTTCTGTATACTAAAGAAAAGAAAAAGATGTAGTCTGATACCTCGTATGTCAGTATGGCCGAATACGTGTGTGCACAAAAATAGAATAAATGAAACCAGAAACAAGGCAAATAATGAAAATAAAATGAAAATAAAAATGGGCCACGCACGCGCACACACCGGTACACACCCATACACGTGATCAGACGCTCACACACACACACACACACACACACACACACTTCTCGCAGTCATACACCTGACAAGTCTTGTGCAGTTATTTTTTTAGTGTGCGAGAGTGTGAGAGTTACAGGGAGATATATTCCAGATAAAAAGTGTAGCCGACTTCAAATTACGACAATAACAGTTGAATAAAGGTTTGGGGTTTTTTTAACAGTAGTAATATATTTTACAAATAACCGAACAATATGATCATTTGCTGACTAAATAAAACCCACTATGTTATCGTTACTTCCGGATATCATGCTACAGCATAATGAGTGATTTGTATCATACGCCCTGTTTGGCCAAATATACTCTTCATGTCAAACTGATTCAAAACTAGGTCTATCTTCCTTTTTTCTCCATTTTCTCCCAAAATTTCGCGGCTAAATAAGTACAACGTCTCATCCAAACCCGTTGTCTGCCCAGCCAGTCAGCTCTATTTTCAACCATAAGTGTAGATCATTCCACTGGCCACCGTTCACGAAGCTATAAGCCAGTCGCTCTGTTTTCGGCACAACGTTTTTAAGCATTTGAAATGTTTTCTTGCATACTTGTTGTATGCAGCTTTCTAAGACGTTTTTGTCACAGAACTGAAGTTATTTACATTCTTTGCGCCAGTTTTGACGTTTAATTCGAGGTTTTGACACTTCAAATAACCTTTGAAATGACATTTTCTTGCATGCTTTTGTCGGCCTTGCAGGTTAGTCTTTCTATGACGTCACAGCAGTCACGACGGTGGGAAGTTCGAATGCGATTTCATTGTAGTAGACCACGTTCTCTTGGACACAGTCTGCTTTTTTGCTTAATTGACTGTATGCGGTGTAATGCACTTTAATGATTTTATTCAACCTTTTGTTTCGCATTTCAAAGCGAATTTTCATGACTCTGCAATGTTCAAGACGGTGTTTGAGGGACCTCTGAAGAAATTGTAATCACGGAAACGAAAAATATATTTATAAAAAATAGAATTTCAATCAGTCTGCTACTTACGTGTTGTTATTTCTGTTCGGATGAAACAGTCTCAAATTACCGATAGAAACAGGAATGTAGTCTGTGTAATAACCCTGTGTTTCGGTTTGTGTGTGTGTGTGTGTGTGAAACTTTAACATTTTTTTTATCTGGAAATACAGTGTATGTCAACACTACATTTGGCTTTAAAATAGAAAATCAGTTCTTTTGACACATTCTAATTATAATGACACAGCACTTCTCGGAAGGGTACAATTTTTTTAAGCCAAAAATGTTTCCACATTCATGTTACTGTTACATTTTTATTTATTGTCCAGTCATGTAGTAGGTATAACCATAGCAATTAGATACAATCCAAAAAAAAGAAAGAAAAGAAACGGAAAAAAGAGTAGTCAACTTGTTCCTTCTTTATAATGAGGACATATAAATTTCAACAATGCACTGAAAGGGGAAAAAGTAGACACAAAAACAGCAACATAATATTAGATGTTTCTACTCCACATCTATGGTGCCCCAATCGTTTTCCTTTGAGCATTTTCCAGAAGAGAAGTGAAATGGGAGCACAGGAGCTTTTACAAGAAGAGAGTGAATGAGATAGAAAGGAGTCTCCCTTTACATGAATTCGAGATTTGTGTTTAAACCATTGAAAATTTGCTCTGTGTGTGTGCGCGCGCGCGTGCGTGCGTGCATGTGCGTGCGTGTGTGTGTGTTTGAGTTAGCGTAATGATTAAATTATCCGCTGTACTTCCATCAGTTGTCATCCCCCACTCTGATAATAACCAGCAGTACACCAGTCATTGCTACAAAGAGTTGCGAAAAGACAAAAGTTTTCATCTCATCAATGTTTGAGCATGACACAGAGAAGCATGTCCATCACAAACAATGCACCTGCTTTCAAAAAACGTGTGCAGATGACTGATCACTTCTCTGGCCAACCAATGAACCTCCAAACCACCAACAAACACAAACAGCATTTCATAGTGAAAAACCCAATCCACCACATTCAAAGTATCAGCATACATGCACACAGTCCAGCGTGACCTTGGATCGATACCAAAACAGCAGCCAACGAGAATAACCGACAAAAAAAAAAACAGCTACAGTAATGACAGTTACATGATAATAACGTGATAGTGATTATACAGGCGGTGCTAATGGTTTTCTTCACATTGTGGAAGATATGCTATTTAATAATCAAGTACACAAAAGGGAAAGCATGATATATTTTTGATTTTTTTATATCTTATTTGTGTTCAGTCGAGTACTAGGAGTCACACAACAGGTCCTCATCAGAGAACGACAGGGGCACATTACCCATGGTGAGCTTTGTTGCAAGTGGCTGTTCTCTCTCCTTCGATACTCCGTCTGTAAAGTCTCTTACGATGAATGGGTTTTGGCTTTTTATGTTTACGTGCACACCATGAAGGGCAAAGCCTTGGATTAGAAGTTTCTGCTCTCACTGGCGCGAGGATATATCCTCCACAGAGATCCAATCCTTTGCGCACCGTCCATACTATTGTGACCACACACTTTTTCTGCTGCGGCACAAAACACTGCGGTAGTAAACAGTTTTTCTTCAAAAGTCGGTAGTTCATTGTTAATGACAAAAACTCTTTGTTCAAAAGTCGGTAGTTCATTGTTAATGACAAAAACTCTTTGTTCAAAAGCCGGTAGTTCATTGTTAATGACAAAAACTCTTTGTTCAAAAGCCGGTAGTTCATTGTTAATGACAAAAACTCTTTGTTCAAAAGCCGGTAGTTCATTGTTAATGACAAAAACTCTTTGTTCAAAAGCCGGTAGTTCATTGTTAATGACAAAAACTCTTTGTTCAAAAGCCGGTAGTTCATTGTTAATGACAAAAACTCTTTGTTCAAAAGTCGGTAGTTCATTGTTAATGACAAAAACTGGCAAAACTCTCTGACCTTCTGTCTCCATGGCCTTCATGATAGGGTACGGTGGGATGTTCACGGACCGCACACACACACACACACACACACACACACACACACACACACAAATAAATAGCACAGTAACGTGACAGAGCGAAAAACAACCACCAAACCAATGTGTGAAAGTTAAACGAAGAGGGAAGGAAAGAGAAAGCTCATATCACAATAGGAGTAAAGGAAAGCAAATTCAGGTCAAAACCTGAAACTGGTTAAAGTATGAGAAAAAGAAAAGAACAGCAGACCTGAGTTCAGCGGGATGATATCGGAGGATAAACACATCCCACCAGCTGATGCCCAGTCTGTTCATGTTTGCGCATCCCCCCCCCCCCTCTCTCTCTCTCTCTCTTTCTCTGTATGTGTGTGTAAGGGGCTGTGGCCTATATGAATAAACCATCTCAATCTCAATCTCTGTATGTGTGTGTGTATTGGAGATTTCATTGAAATAGTGTGTTTTGCAAAATGGAAGCTGTTTACGATGGCCAAAGTAAGTAGGTCTACATCCTGTAAATGTTCCATCAGCTAACTTATACTACACTGACAGTAAAGCCATCAAGTCTAGCTGTTCCAAAGGCAGCTGTCATAAAAGCAAGCATGACTGCTGCAAACAGTTGTAAAAGGTCTTGACACCATTTTCTGTCCATGCATGACACAAGCATATTGGATATTTATCGGCCCATTACACTTAATGCATCTGCGTTCAAATACTTTTAGGCAAATGACAGGTCACGTCTTTTGTCTTCAATATTGTTAATAAAACGAATAAATAAATAAACTGAAAAAAATGTGTAAAAATAAAAAGGCAAGGACACTAGCCGCCGTGGCGAAGTGGTTAGCGTCGCGGACTGACGGCTGGGAGGACGCGGGTTCGAATCCCAGCGGAGGTGGGTATTTCGGCCCGTGGCCGGTTCCTACCCAGAGTTGAGTGTGCTGTGGGCTTAAATGGGGAGACTGGGACCACACAGTCGAGTGTCATCCACTTCAAGGATGCGTCTTTGGGTGTGTTGCTCTAATTACCTGAGTGCAAGTGTCTGTATCTCTCGGGCCTGGTTAACGCCAGGATATCATTATGACAGGAAGCGTAGAGTACAGCCTTGTCACGCAGTCCCAAACCAAAATGGACCTCCATAGCAACATCGTCATGGTCATCGTCATCCTCCTCCTCCTTCATCATCAGCATTATAAACAAAACAGTCTCAAAGTCTGTGGCCTTTCATGCCCTGCTCTCATGGTGACCTCAGTTTCGATACCCCTCCACTTCCGTGCTTGGGGTGAGTCCTGTCAATGTCGTCAGTGTCGGCAGATCCATGGGGGGCTGTTGTTTGAGGGGCGTGGTGGCGGTCTCCACTCTGGGAGGGACGCTCACTCAATGTGGCTCCGCGATTAAGCCATTATTGTCGTTAGCAGGGGGCTTAGTATGTGGTGTCCTAAGTACGTTAAATCAGAACAGGCACCACTGAACACCACCGAAGTGACTCAGCAGCAGTGCAGGGTCTCCTCTGGTTTGTGGACTCTGGCGATCTATCATCGATAGTTCCCTGTGGATTGCCGACGCTGGAACTGCGACGGACGAACCCGGGTGTGGCCGTGTATGGGGGAATCTAAATGAGCGGCGTGGGAGTAATGCCACTGAAACGGTGCAGATGATGGGGCAGGAAAAAAAAGGCAAGTGAGACTTCAATCAACAGCAATCACGATATCAATATCCATGTACACAGTAATGTCACTAGCCTGTGCATAGTACTAATACACAATGGCAGTGATGATAAAAAAGAGAACATTAAACACACACACACACACACACACACACACACACAAAGAAATAAGACGAAAAAACAATAAAAACAACACCAATGATGATATCATCATCATCGTTATTACCAACATTACCACTACCATTCTTATTAATAAGACTAACAATGAAATTTGGAAGAAAAATAAACCAGTGATGATAGTCAGAACAAGAATAATAATTACATTAAATTTCCAGAGACACTCTTGGACTTCTTTATATTACGTGAGACATGTTATCTGAATGAATAACTAAACCGACTAAAACCAGGAAAGAAAACAGCACAGAGAAAAGATATTTTGAATTAGCATTTCATTCGTGATCGCACAGGTGACAAAAAAATTTGTATCCATTGGTGACACCCATCAACTAAACCCAATGCTGTTGCTTTTTTTTTTTTTTTTCATACAGGACACATTGAACAATGCAAAAGATGAACTGATTTTGGATATAATATACATGGGAAAGTGTTCATACCATGTGTGTGTGTGTGTGTGTGTGTGTGTGCGCGCGCGCGCGCGCGCAAGCTTGTGTGTTTTGGGGTGGCTAATTAGTCAGATTCACGTATGTATCCTTTGAAGGTAAACTTATCAGTTAATTTCTCTCCTGAAAAGAGTTTCAATTTTGGTATGCATACCTTCTATGATTATTTTTCCTCTTTTTTTTTTTTTTTAGTTGTCAGAATTTTCCCATTGGAAGACCGCGCTGACATTGTGGCTGCGTAGATAGTTACCTTCTTTTAGAGCTGGTAATTTTCTTTTGTCATGTCCTCACTGATAGAAGCTCCAGACACTTCCTGTTGGTGCCGTATTGACAGCACCTCCCCTCTCTGGCGCCAGGACAGCAATCTCAACAGACCAGGCCGTGGTCTTCCGTCAGTCCCCTCTTGCCTGAGCGATACGCGATTTCAGTATCGTCTGTTGAAACCAAGTCGACTCCAAGTTGTTTGTTGATTTTGATTTGATAGCGCCTATCCTCGGTCGGGGACCAAGCTCTAAGCTCCTATAGTTCAACACATTTTTTCACAGTCTTCCATAGTTTTATTTCGGTTTTCGGGAATTCTATACATACCACAGTTCCATTGTCGTCTATACTGTTCATTGTCATTTAATTCACGCTTTAAACTGGCAAGTTGATTTGACTGTTGAGCAAGTTCGTCCTTAAGTTCCGTGTGTCCCCTCCTCCCACCCTCAGTTTTTCCAAGTCTTAGTTTATCATTATCAGTTTGCATGTCAAAAAACGACTTTCCAGTGCGTCAATCTTAGCTGTTACTGTCAGTTTTGTTTGTTTGTTTTTTTCCCATTTCGTTTCACTGTTTCTGTCAGGGTCTCTGCTCTCTCCTGTCCTCTACAATGTCTACACGAAGGGCCTTGCAGACTTAAACAACAATGGAATAGCTCGGGTGCTTACTCTAGCGGATGATGGCCTGGTCTTCAAAACTTCGAAAGATGCTCAGGAAAGAACTAAAGCCGTCCAGAAACAACTAAACAATATTGCTCAATGGTGCAAAGACACAGGATCTTCCATCAATCCAGCGAAAGCCCAAACGTTGCTGTGCACCCTCAACAACAGAACCGCGAGCAAATCACCACCACCTGTGTCATTCGACGGGATTCAGATCGAGAAAACTGAATGCATATGCTACCTAGGAATACACTTCGACAGGATGCTGACCTTCAGAAAACATACGGAAAATACTGTTCTCAAATGCAAAAAGGGTCTTTCAGTCTTAAAAGCAATGGCAACCAAAGGTATTGAACAACGCCACCTCTTCCTGCTATACCAATCACTCGTCCTCAGCGTGATCGACTACGGACTTGGGCTAACAACACCATCTCAAAGCAACCTCCTAAAATTAGAAAGAGTTCAAAATGAAGCTATGAGGCTGATCCTTGGAACAACAAAAGACACGCCCACAGAAGCCATGCGATACCTGCTTAACATTCCTTCAGTGCAGGCCAGAAACAAGTTAGAACAGGTTAAGACCTACTTCAAAGCATTAGAAAACCCTCAAAACCCACTGCATGACGCAGTCAAAGAACCAAAAGGCAGCCGTCTAGGACGAGGAAGATCATGGATGGGGCAAGCAGAAGACACAATCCAGCTAGTATGCCGACTACAAGACCTGAAAGAAACAAAAGAATGGGAGAAAAACCCCGAAAACCTCAACCATCTATTCAACACAGCCATTTCACCCACTCTAGGAAGACATTGTCGGGAATGGCCAGAGGGCAAAACTGATGCGGAAGTGAAGCTACTCACAGAAGAAAACAGTAAAGAAGATGACATCATCATATACACAGATGGCTCAGTCACCAAAGAGCAATCCGGTTGGGGATTCACTGCGAAACAAAATGGAAAAACAATTAGAGAAGAGAATGCTGCCTACAAAGTCACAACCTCCAGCCTAACGATGGAAGTTGAAGCTGTGACACATGCCCTCCAGTGGCTATCGTCCATCCATACGCCCTGAAACCAACATGCCATGATTCTAACCGACTCAATGAACCTCATACAGAAAATTGAAAACGGAATGGGAAGCCCAGAGTGGCATGAGGCAATGTGCAACTTTCAGATTAAAAAACTCACATGGTCATACTGCCCGGGACATGCAGGTGTTAAGGGAAATGAGCGAGCTGACAGACTTGCTGGTAACGCAACACCAACGAGCGGCCTACATCTAGGAAAATTGGAAATCCTCAGAAAAGTCAAAGAATATCAAAAAGAACAGGTACAAGGCCATCACACCATCGATCGCCTCAAAGAAACAAAAGCAGAGAGAGGGAGCGGCCGTAAGTCTAACATGAAAGGTAGAGCACGATGCTTTGCAAATCAAACAAATATCGGCATCATTTCCAAACCAACATTACGCAAATTTCTTCAAAACGGAACAGAGTCTCTGTGGGCTTTTCCAAATACAATAGACTGAGCAACACACTAGACGCCACGTTCTTGGCATCAGAGATCTTTTCCCATCCCTCTTGCGGCCAATCAGTGGCAGCCTCTGTGCGTGTGTGTATGTGTGTGTTTGTGTGTATGTGTGGGTCTGTGTTTTTGAGTGCGTTTGTGCATGCGCGAGGGTGTAAGTGTACACAAGTGTCAGGAGAGTTCTGTGCACGTGCGTATGTGTGTGTGTGCGAGGGGGGGTGGAGGGGGCGAGGGGGGGTAGAGGATGAGGTATGTGAGTGTACGCATGCCTACACTGTGGGAGAATTGGAACGTGCGGGTGTGTATATACATACAAAGATATATGGGGGTGGAGGTGGGGGATATGGGCGTATGTGTGTGTGCTTGTACAAGTAAGTGTTCATCTGTGTGTGTGTGTGTGTGTGTGTGTGTGTGTGTGTGTGTGTGTGCCGTGGAAGCTGCGATACTTAGCCTAGAAATGAGTGTGTGGAGGAGGGGGGTAGAGGAGGTGCAGGGTAATGTGGTGTGGTGTGTGTGTGTGTGTGTTGGGGCTCATGTACGTTTATGTGTATTTGACTGTGCTTTCATATCTGTGAAACTGCATGTTTGGTGCATATCTGTTATGCATGTGTGGGTGTATGTGTGAATGTGTGTCTTCATGTTTTACATTTATTTGCTTATTTATCATCATTGTTGTCTTATTTATTTATTTAGTAGTAGTAGTAGTAGTAGTAGTAGTAGTACTACCCTTTTTTTATAATATAATTATTATTTATTTATTTATTTACTTACTTACTTACTTATTTATGTACGCTTATAGTTGACTTCATCAAGTTTTTGCGCCTTATACATATTATTTGTAGTGGTAGTAGTTTTTATGTATTTATCTATTATTTATTCACCTTTTTTTTTTCAAGGCCTGACTAAGCGCGTTGGGTTACACTGCTGGTCAGGCATCTGCTTGGCAGATGTGGTGTAGCGTATATGGATTTCTCCGAACGCAGTGACGCCTCCTTGAGCTACTGAAACTGAAACTGTCAGTGAGACAAGTCAGGTCAACTGTGCCAAATTATGCCGCGAAGGTCGACATGATTTATTACTGAGACAAATCATATAGGTGTGACAAACCATGACGCAACAGAGCATTGGTGCGATTCGCACGATAAAGAAATTCGACGACAAAGAAAAGGTGCGCGCTCCTGTGTCTGTGTGCGTACATGCGTGTGCATGTGTGTGTGTGTGTTTGTGCGCGCGCGCAGGCGTGTGTGTATGTCTGTGTGTGCGTGGGTGCGCTAAATTGATATCTGACAACATTCCACACAAATGGAAAGTATCTATGAGAAGGTTGTTCTTCTGCACTGTCAAAGATAAGCTGTCGATTTCATGGAGCTCTTTTAGTTTGCTTACATGTAAAATTCGAAACACTTCAAAGACGTGGTAAACAATAGTACTGACTTTGTACATCCAAAACTTTAAAGACAAGTGACACCACAATTACAAGGACAAATTTCAATGTATGAAGGAATAATTCAGGTGAAAAAATCAGCACACATACTTGTCGCCACTGATAATATCCTGCAATGTGGTGTGCGTGTATGACGCTGCATGCGTAATGGAAATCAGACAGTGAAATGAGTACTTTAAGGAAATGCAACCACAGGAACAGCAGCTATCAAACAGAACAATAACTACGCTGGACTGAAATGGAAATCTATTTCCACTGAGTGTTTCAAAACAACTGTTGATGTTCAGTATATTTGGTTTCGTGTAAGGCAACTGCACTGAATCCTTCTAGTGGGTAAATACTTGTCAACGTGAAATCTGATCGATTTGCTCACATGTAAGCTTTGTGGACAGGACGCAGAAACTATCAGGGGGTTTTTCTTTTCTTTTTTCTTTATTTTTTTTTAATTTTTTTTTTTAATTGCTCTACCACTTTGTTCAAGATTTCTAGAATGACCTTTTGACTCAACTGCACACAAAATGTTCACACTGTAAAAGATCTAGCTTTGTCTCTGAACTAATTCTTTTGGAGTATCTAATAATTTGATCATGCTTCTTGTTAATGTTTTATCTGTAAATGTAGGTTTCAAGATACTGCACCTACTGCCCAGGTCTTCTTACATTATCTAAGATACAGATATAAGATAGAAGAGGCCTCCCACTCCATTCGGGGTCAGAAACAAGAATTTGGACAGCGATGTCATCAATGTCAGTTTCGATGATCACCTTCGTGTGCAGAACCGTTGTGCCCACAAAATGTTTTATTGGGATACACACATGCTCCAAAACTTTGACAGAGGAAGATCATATTGCTTTTGGGACATTGCAACCAAAGACGAGACGTAGGTATTTAAGTTTGATCCCGAAACAAAGCAAATGTCAGCAGTCTTTGTCTTCCTTGGTGACAATCCACATGTAGAATTTTAAAGATCCGGCAGTGCAGGTGTACTTCTTTTCAAAATCTAGCCACATAGTGACCACACCACATCAAGACAGAAAGAAACTGACCCCAGACCAGAATACCAACCTCCTCCCACATAAAGTATTTGAGGCATGCTGCAAACAGTGTCCCCGCACGTGAACTCAGGGTCTCCTGCTGCATCATGACATCATGACAATGCCAGTGCACGCATCCCGGTAGCAGCATTTGATTTTTTGGCGGAATACAGTGCACAGTTGGTCAGATATACCCCTTATTCTCTCCATCTGTCGCCTTGTGACAGGTTTCTGTTCCCTTTGGACAAGCGACAGCTGAGAGGAAGACGGAGCTTTCTTCGAGGACGTTATTTTGGAAGATACCGATTCAACACCGAAGACACGTGGCTTAAAAGAACGGAATAATGCAAGAAAGCCTGAAGAAAGATACATAATTAAGCTAGATTAAGCATTTTTTGTGTATGTATGCTCACATGGCTGCATTCAGATAATTATCGCACAACGGGTGTGGAGAATGGGTGAGGGATGGGACACGGGG